>NW_012267305.1:1494926-1513210 GCF_000151885.1 Dipodomys ordii
TGTGTGTGTGTGTGTGTGTGTGTGTGTGTGTGTGTGTGTGTGTGTGTGTGTTGGGTCTGGAACTCAGGGATTGGGTGCCAGCTTATTCACTCAAGACTAGTACTCTACCATTTGAGCCAGACCTCCACTTCTGGCTTTTTGCTGGTTAATTAGAGAAAGGTGTCTCTCAGACATTTCTGCCCAGGATGGCTTTGAATCCTGATCCTCAGATCTCAACCTCCTGAGTACCTAGGATTACAGGCATGAACCACAGGTGCCTGACCCTTTACACTATTAAAAACAATTTCTAAGCTGGGCTCTGGTAGCTGACTCCTGTAGTCCTAGCTATTCAGGAGGCTGAGATCTGAGGGGAGTGGTTCAAAGTCAGCCCAAGCAGCTAAGTCCCTGTGAGACTCTTATTTCCAACTAACTACTCAAAAAAACGGAAGTGGCGCTGTCTCAAAGGCACTAGCCTTGAGCAAAAAAGCTCAGGGACAGTGCCCATGCCCTGAGTTCAAGCCCCAAAATAACAAACCAAAAAATAGTAATAATTTCCAAATTAACTTTTCTTAGCCAAATAACAATATGTCCTTTTAAACTGCATCTACAGCCTGTCAAAAGGCCATTATGCCTAACTGCAATGGTATGATATAGTTGAAACAAGGAATTTTATGTTCAGAAAACTTGGGGCTGCCAATCCCAATCCTGTCCCTTAATAGTAATGGTCATGTACAACCTTGAACAAACTGAAGTCACCTGTCTGCAAAATAGGCATGATACTAGCCAAGAACTGGTAGCTCACATCTGTAATCCTAGCTACTCAGGAGGCTGAAATCTGAGGATTGTGGTTCAAAGCCAACATAGGCAAACAAATCTGAGAGACTCTTAACTCTAATTAATCAGCAAAAAGCCGGATGTGGAGCTATGGTCTGAATGGCAGGGTGCCAGCCTTGAGCAGAAAGGCTTAAGGACAGTGCCCAGGCCTTGAGGTTCAAATCCCAGGACTAGCACATATGCATGCACACACACACACACACACACACACACACAGTGGGTATGATGCTGACCAACCTCACAAAGTCATTGGAAAAACAAGAAATGACAGCAAAACAAAGGCGAAACAGAGGAGCTCATATGCTAGGTCCTCTCATCCGACAGTACATGTTTCCACAAACAAGTCATTCCTCAAACCATAGTGCTAATGATCCAATGCCTGCTTCATCATTGTATAGACACATTTTCTAACATGGTCAGCCTAGTCTGCACAGGCCCTGTGTAGCCATCAAGCAGGTGACCTTCATAGTATACCTGAGACATTCCTAGCCCAATCTCTCACCTAAGTTGCTTACTGTTCAATAACCACATTAATGCAAATGCATTACAGGTTCTCAATTTGTTTTGGCCACTCCAAGTCTCAGGGCTAAATGCATTTGATTTAATGAGGGTTCTTTAGAAATTATAAAATGTTAAATAGTATTTCATTTAGAAATTCACTCTTCTGTATCATCTGGAGATTGATAATTCATTTCAAAGATGCAACTACTTTTAGTTTGTTCAATGCTTCAAAGACCCTTGGCTAACATGCATGTAATCCAGACCCAGTGGAAGATGAATTTAGTGACATTTTCCCCAGTGGTTTGTGATGGATTTGGGCAGAACCATTCATGCTACTTCATATTCCTCTCACGACAAATGATATATCTTCAAGACAGTTGATTGGCTTTAGTGGCATGAGCTGTGGCCATCAAATAGGGTAACTCCAGAGCTCAAATTAGTATGGGAAATAATTTTAACCACTAGATTATTATTTTAGTGCACAAACCACCAAGCTACATTGCATATGGTAAAGCAGATCATTAAATTCTCTGTAGATTTTGTAACAAATACCTGCTTGTAAACAAAGTTTTAAAATAAAAACAAGAACAAGTTCCTCTCTACCTGCCAATTCCAACTCATGAACCCAACTGATCTGCTCCATAACAAAAAGAAACCTATCTTTTGGAACTGGAGGCATGGCTCAAGAGGTAGAGTACCAGCAGTGTGTGAGAAAGCTGAGCTCTTGAGGTTCAAAAGCCCCTGTACTGGCAACCAACCAAACATGAAGCACGGTATTTTGTTGAATTGTTTTCCTCATTGAGAAATTAATGCTAATAAATGCATTTTAGATTTGTTTGTAAAGCTAGAAGTGTGGGCTCAACCGGTAGAGTGCTTACTTAGCAAGTGGGAGACCTGGAGTTCAAGCCCCAGCACCAGCACAAAAAAAAAGAAAAGTTAGGGGCTGAAGGCATGGTGAAAGCAGTAGAGTAGCTGCCTAGTAGGTGGAAACCCAGAGTCTAAACCCCAGTATTGCCCTCAAAAAGGAGACGCTGTATAAGGCAATAAAGATAATGAATAGTCATAAAAATTAAATTGGAATCAAGATGATAATATAGATGATACAGTAGAAGGTCTCTCACCCACCACCAGATAGCTTTCTAATTTTTGAATAGGTGGTCAGAGAAATTAAAGACATGGGCTGGGAAGGTGGCTCAGTGGTAGAGTGTTGCCTTGCATGCATGAGGCCCTGGGTTCGATTTCTCAGCACTACATAAGCAGAAAAAGCTGGAAGTAGTGCTATGGCTCAAGTGGTAGGGTGCTAGCCTTGAGTTGAAGAGCTGAGGGACAACACCCAGGCCCCATGACCAACAAAAACAAAAAAAAGTAAAGAATGTATCTCCTGCTTGAACCAGTAATTTTAAGAAAATCAGGGACCAAGGCAGAGAAATAAAGTTTTATAGTCACAAAGAACCTTCATTTTAAAGAAGAGTAAGCAAACAGAGACTTTCCCTCCCAAATATGTGCCTGTGAAGCAGGCACAGAGCAACCAGCCTTATCTGTCCATGGAAAATTACTTTCTGTCACAAAAGGCTTCATTAAAACTGTACAATAAAGAAGGGATTTTTATTACAAGTGTAGAAAAACAAGAAATTACCACTGGAGGTACAGCCATGATATAATGAGGCATTTGCTTAAAATCCTATCAGAGCACGTGTAACTAAATGAGTTAGTTTTCTAAGTAGCCCCTTTCCATGGTGTACTCTCATCCCAGCAATGCTATCTCTGTTCAATGTGTTCTTTGGATTCTTTCTCTGCAATTACCTTGAATTGTTATATGCACCATTTTAACCCATCTCAAATGTGAAAACAAAATCAATGCTCCCCACAGCACCAGTGCCGAGTCTACTTAATACATGAGCCTGGTGGACATTTGGGCCTTGGACCAAATGCCGAATCCTCACTCAATGACTGACACCATGGAGATAGATAGATAGATAGATAGATAGATAGATAGATAGATAGATAGATAGATAGATAGATAGATAGATAGATAGATAGATAGATAGATAGACAGACACACAGACACACAGACACACAGACACACAGACACACAGACTGATTTTTTAAGGCACCATGGACTCTGAAGTCAGTTCAAAAGGAGTTGCAAAAATGGGTGGAATCATTGTGATTTGGTGTTTTGTGGCTCTCCTATGCAGGTGCCTTGGGGTCTCTTAATTCTTGGAAATGCTGGCTTTGATAGACCTTAGTTAGTCCAAGTTTACAAGAGCAGGTTGACTTTGGAGATGAGCAGAGAACAGCAGTAGAAGCAGTAGCTGGCCCCACAGCCAGTGGGTATCCAAAGGGAATCCCCAAAGATTGGCTTCATCGAAATCATGGGAAACTCAGAAGCAGGAAGTTGTTACAGAATAAAGTGAAGGGACTGAACTCACACAGTTCTAAAATCTGGAATATTAGCCATGAAGGACTTGAAGAGGCAGATGAAATTATCATATTTTAAAAAGTAGAAATGATAAAGGCAAGGAGATGAAGAGGAACTAAAAACAGTGCCAACAGAACATGACATCTGAAACATGGGTTCTACAAACTCAACTCAGCATCCAATAATAATTTTGAATCTTTCAGAAAAGTAGGAATAGCACCTATGCAAATCTACATACAGATAATATTACATGGAAAGCTTTTGAAGGCCAGGAATAAGACAAGGATGGCTATACTTATCACATACCTAAGAATTTTTAATAGATCCTAATAAGTTCAGTAAGTTAAGAAAAATATCTGGGCACCTGTGGCTCACACCTAAAATTCTAGATACTCAGGAGGCTGAGGTCTGAGGATCATGGCCAGCCTGGTCAGAAGAGTCTTTGTGAGACTCTGGCAAACAAAGCCAGAAGTAGAGTTGTGGCTCAAGTGGTAGAGTGTGAGGTCTTGAGCAAGGAAAGCTAAGGGACAGAGCCCAAGTCCTGAGTTCAAAGCCCAAGTAACACACACACACACACACACACACACACACACACAATGGCCAGGAATGGTGGCTCATGCCTATAATCCTAGATACTCAGGAAGTTGAGATATAAGGATTACCATTCAAAGCCAGACTGAGTAGGAAAGTTTGTAAGACTCCTATCTCCAATTAACCATGAAAATGTCAGTAGTGGAGCTATGGCTCAAATGGTAGAGCGCTACTAGCTCTGAGCAAAAAAGCTCAGGATCAGCACCCTGGCCTTGAGTTCAAGCCCCAGGACTGGGATCAACAACAACAACAAAAATAAATAAAGGCATAACATACTAGAAGAAATAAAGACTAACTTGTAGACAACATGATTATGCATGTAAAAATATCCTGAGGATAAGGGAAAAAAACCTACTAAAATAAATAAACTTAGTAAGGCTACAGAGTACACAAGACTAATATAAAAATTAATTGTATGTGTATAATTCACAATGAACACATAGACACAGAAATATTAAATCCTACTTGCAATAGCAGAAAAAAAGAAATATTTAGGGATACTTTAAACACTACAAAAAACATACACTTACTACAAAACACGGCTGAGACAAATCAAAGATCAAAATATATGAAGAAATACACTGTGCTAAAGGTCTAGAAGATTCCAGGCATGTTGATAGTGATCAAAATAAAGTCAATGTAACATATATATATATAAATTCCAATGGACTTTCTTTTAGAAAACAAAAATATTTTTCTAAAGTTTGTATGGAAAGGCAAAGGTCCAAGAATCATCAAAACAGTCTTTGAATAAAAACTGTTGGATTCTTTTTACTACTAGATTTCCAGACTATAAAACAGCTCATCAAGTCAGTGGAGTACTAATATGATTATGGACCTAGAGATCAATGAAACAGAACACAGTCTATATTTAGGCCCATCTTTTGGAGGTTTTAGCAGTGGTCAAAGGACTACTGATGAAAGTGTTCAAATGAAGCCAGGCACTGGTGGCTCACATTTGTAATCCTATCAGGAGGCTAAGATCTGAGGATTGATTGTAGTTCAAAGCCAGTATGGACAGGAAAACACGTGAGACTCTTATCTCCAATTAACTAGCAAAACACCAGAAATGGAGCTCTGGCTCAAGAGGTACAGTGCTAACCTTGAGTGACAAAAAGCTGAGGGACAGTGCCCAGGCCCTGAGTTCAAGCCCCAGAAGAGGCACCAAAAACAAAACAAAACAAAAAAAAACTGTCAAAATGATTTGATGAGGAAATGATAGTGCTTTCTACAAATGATGATGGTTAATTTACTGTCCATACAGAAGAATAAATGAACCTTGATGTTTACATAATATAAAAGATTAATTTTAAATGGAACATGGATATATTAGTTTAATATTATTGAATAACATCCTTATGTTATGTGTAAACAACACATACTTATTATCTCACAGATTTTATGGGTCAGCAGTATGGGTGAAGCTTAGCTGGTTTCCCTACTCAGGTTCTCTCAAGGCTGTAATCAAGGAGGTAGCTAGGCTACATTCTCATCTGGAGGCTCAACTGGGGAAATGTGCTTCCAAGTTCCTTTAGATGATTGGCAGAACTCATTTTCTTGAGACTTCTGGCTGTGGGCACTGGCATTTGCTAGCCCAAGGCTGCTGGCATTACTTAGAGAACAGTTGTGGTTCATTTCCTTAACACGTGTTCACATTAGCGTGACAATGAGACCATGACCTCTCTGAACAACAATATCTTCGTTTACAAGTTTTCTACTGATTAATGTTGGCCCTTTCCCAGGGTCACTTCATCTTCAATTACCAAAAAATAAAAATACAAAACAAGCAAAAAACCCTATTCCCAATCTGTAGAATTCCAATACATATTCCATATGTTATTGGCTGGAAACAAGTTGTTGGTCCTACTCAAGGCAAAAAGATTCATAGCCCAAGACTCAATTAACTCACATGATCACCCACTAGTGAACTTTTAATCTGTAGTAAGGAATAGTATTCAGCAATAGGAAGTTAAAAACTGATGATTAGATAAGATGAATATAATAAGTATTATGCCCAGTGAAACAAACCACCCCAAAATGGCCAGGTACACCTCAGCAAGTTGCAAAGAACTACTGGTACTAGGTCTGAGGCATAGCCCAAACAAGTGTGCAGTCCTAACATATACAAGGCTCTGAGTTCAAACCCTAGTTTGTGTAAAAAAAATTGTAAAAGAACAAACAAAAAAACAACCAAAAAAACCTTACTAGCATTCACCTAACACACTCTGGAGTCAATTTTGAAAACCCCTAGAAAATATATTTGCAAAATTAAAAAAAAAACTTCTAAGTAGCTCACAAGTGAACAAATACATCACAATAGAAATCAGAATGTACTAAGACTAAACAATAATGAAAACATTATGTTTGAAACATCAGTATAGTAGAGAAAAATCAAGAGGAGAGAATGAACAGAAGACTGATTTCTGGGACATAGTTTTAGTGAAAATATCAATAGGTAGAATAGTGTATAATGTATTCTTTTCTGTGCATAAGAAAGAGGGGGGTCTGTGTGCAAATATATACATGTGTGTTATTGCTTGCTCAAGTTTGCAAAAGAAGAAAAAGAGCAAAAACTACTTGGGGGGGAGGGGAGGAAACAACATGTCTGATTAGAGGCAGAGATGGAAAGAAGACTTCTAATATATCTTGCTATAAATTTGACTTTAAATTATGTAAAGTTTCAGCTTATTAAAATATTAATGAACATAATAATCGTAATGAACATAATAATCATAACTGTCCAGCTGATCCTATGATCAAATTCTGTTCACGTTTGTTGAGCAGGTAATGCTAACCTTGCAAAAACTTCCAGAGCACAGAAAAAGGAAATACCCAAATCACTTTATATAAAGCCAGCATAATCATGATACTAACTTAACAGAGTACTGAAAAGTTAAAGCCATATCTCATTGGCATATTAGTTCCTGAAGAAAATACTATCAATCTGCCAGGCGCTAGCTACTCCGGAGCCTGAGATCTGAAGATAGTGGTTCAAAGTCAGCCCAGGCAGAAAGGTCCATAAGATTCTTACCTCTGGTAAACTACCAAAAAGCCAAAAGTGGAGCTTTGGCTCAAGTAGTAGAGTGCTAGCCTTGGGCAAAAAGACACAAGGACAGCACTTAGCCCTGAGTTAAAAGCCTCAGAATGGGCACCAAAAAAAAAAAAAAGAAAAGAAAAGAAAAAAGGAGAGGAAGGGAAGGGAAAGGGGAAGGAAAAGGGGAAGGGGAAGAGGAAGAGGAAGAGCAAGGGAAATGGAAAGGAAAAGGCAAAGGCAAAGGGAAAGTGGAAGGGAAGGAGAAAAAAGAAAATACCACTACTCAAAGCCAGCTGTAAGAAAAAGCAGGAGCAAATTTGCTTCTTCCAAGCTATATAAACTCAGGTAATTCTACTAAGTTATATTTTTAAAAATCTTTATATTGGGCAAGGTGGCACAGGTCTGTAATTCTAGCACTTGGGAGTGCATACGTTTGCATACAATTATATACATTTATGCATGCATATAAACATGTATAAATATCTATACATATACATCTGTATGTGTACATATACATGTACACATACATATATAGCCAGGAAGGATAAAAGTATCAGTTAAAATTCAATATCCAGGAACCAGGTATTATGGTACACACCTGTAATCCCATATAAGTTTGAGGCAAGACTAGGTTTCAGTAATGATACTCTGTTTCAATGAACCAAAAATTTTTTAGAAACTTCAACATCCATTTATTTTTACTAGCTTATATCAGTTATACAGAAGGGGTTTCAAGGTTACATTTTCACATGATTAGAGTATGTTCTAATCAATCTCACCCTCCTATCACTCCCCCCTTATCCAAACTATTTCACCAGGTTTCCTTGTTCAATTTTCATAGCTACAAATACTCTATTTCAACAATCTTCATCCTCTTTCAAAATATATTTCAAATGTATTCATCCTCAATTACTCGCTTTCCCTTCTCCCTTCTCCATCTCCTTCTAACTGTCCATTAGATTCATGCTCTGTATTTATCCATATATTTATGCAAATTGATATATATATATGTACTTGTCTATGAATTCACCATGCATTTATGACCCCAAAAATGTGCCTTAGAAGTGTGTCTACATAAAACCTAAAGTAAACATAGTTACTTTGTGATGAACTGCTAAATACACATACCTCAAATACAGATCCTGGGCTACAGCCCAGACCTTCTGAATCAGAAACTCCAGGCCTGGCGCCAGGACACTGGCAGTGCTGAAACAGCCCCTCAGGTGATTCTGATGCCATTTGCTACTTGAAGCGCAACCCTAACAGATCTGCCTTCGGGCATCACCCAGGAGCTTGCTGATCCACTCAATCTGTGTTGCTGCTGCCAAGTCCAGGTACTTTGGAACCCAGCCAGAGCCACGCTCACCCAGAAGACTTCATAAAAGCCAGTGTCAGTTTCACCCCAGAATAATAAAACCCAATGTCTGTGGGTGGGGTTCAGGCAATATGTATTTAAATCTTCCCAGAACTGGGCACTGCTGGGGCTCAGACCTGTAATCCTAGCTACAGAGGAGGCTCAGATCTGAGGACTGAGGTTCAAAGCCAACCTGGGAAGACTAATTTGAGAGACCCTTATCTCTAATTAACCACCCAAAAACTGCACATGGAGATGTAGCTCAAGTGGTAGAGCTCTAGCCTCGAGCAAAAGCAGCTCAGGGACAGCGCCCAGGCTCTGAGTTCAAAGTCCCAGTACTGCCACACACAAAATACAAATAATAATAATAAATAACCCTGGTGCTGGTGGCTCACACCTGTAATCCTACCTACTTAGGAGGTTGAGATCTGAGGATCACGGTTTGAAGCCAGCCCAGGCAGGAAGGTCTGTGAGACTCTACCTCCAATTAAGCACCAGAAAACTAGAAGTGGCACTGTGACTCAAGGTGGTAGAGTGCTTGTCTTGAGTGAAAACGCTCAGGGACAGTGCCCAAGCCCTGAGTTCAAGCCTCATGACTGACAATAATAATAATTAATAATAATAATATTCCTCGGGTACGCCTAATGATCAACCAACAGAAAACCATCAGCTGTAGTGTTCCCATTCTCCTTTTTAGGGAGTCTGCACCCTCTCTAAAGAACCAGAGAAGACAGATACTACTGGAAATCTTTGCTATTCCCCTCAAGAAAAAGGCATATATTTCATATATATACTCACAGCACCTTCTTACTTATACAACTGGTACCAAGAAGAGCTCTGTAGTCAGGAGAGCTGCAGTAGAGGCTGTGCACCCAAAAGACAGTTCACCCAGCTTCAAGTCCTGATGCTGCTACTTCCTAAATACTTCACCTTCTAACTGACCTCTCTGGAAGAAGCTCAGAGAGGAAATTCATCATTTCTACCCAAATTCATGGTTTAAGGACTCAGATGAGACATTATGTCAAAGCCAGGGGCTAAGGGCTTGGCAAAAATCATACCTAACATTAATAGAGTTTATTACTAAGGCAGTTTCTTGGGCATTGACAGCCAATCTGCTGACTTCATCTGCAAATGAGGGCAAAAGATCTCTCTCAAAACCATGCTGTTCTGGACTGTAGTAACTAGTAAGACAACTCCCCAACATGTCCAAAGTAACAAGGCAAAATGGAGGCATGTTATAAACAAAACACACAATGGATTTATACAACTTGGTGTGAAGGGGGAACATCTCAACTACGGGTTTGATAACATGTCAAAAGGACAGTATTTTGCATCTACTGGGCTGAATAGGGTATATAAAAACTGTTTTCACCAGCTTATTTTATTGTACCTACTAAGAAATGTTAAGTTCCACAAAGGGGCTCCCCCAAGTTTGGGAGCCAGCGTGTGAGGTGGTATTTTTAGATCAGCTTTCTCAAGCTTGAATTTACATACAATCACCTAGAAGGCTTCTTAAAATTCAGATTCTACAAGGGTTCTTAGTAGGTACCAAACAGACCTTGAGATGTTATATTTTTTTTAGACAATCTTCATCAACAAAGAGAAACAGCTGCAAGACAGAAGTTATGATAATACTGGGAAGGTCATTGAAGCTGATGAGAAAAAAATTAAAATTAGCTTCAACTCTACATTTGATCTTAGTCAAAAGTCTGACATACAATCAGCCCCAACCTTTAGAAAACCTCCATACTTAGACAGGAGCTAGTAGCTCACGCCTATAATATTAGCTACTCGGTAGGCTGAGATCTGAGGACCACAATTCAAACCCAGCCTGGCGAAAAAAATCCATGAGATTCTTATTCCAACTGACTGTCAAAAAAGGTGGAGGTGGAGCTGTGGCTGGAGGAAGAGCTCTACCCTACTTTACTGCTTGAACCACAAAGTTCAAAGATAGCATCAAGTCCCAGGATTAACACACACACACACACACACACACACACACACACACACACACACACACACACACACACACACACACACACACGCGCGCGCGCGCGCCAGAAGTAGAGCTGTGGCTCAAGTAGTAGCCACACACACACACACACGCCAGAAGTAGAGCTGTGGCTCAAGTAGTAGAACCAGCCTTGAGCCAAAACAGCTAAGGGACAGCACCCAGGCCCCTAATCCAAGCCCTAGTACCAGCACCAAGGAAAAAATCCAAAGAAAACAGAACCCCCATACTTACTGGCAGCAAGAGCAAAGAGGCTGAGCAGCTACAACAGGCCTCAGGCCCTCGGAGGGCAGTGAAACACCCACACCACCGATGTGCAAGGAACATCTCAGAACCAGGAAATTTGAAATTCAGTATTGCTTGGGGTTCCTTAGATCCTGCTAGGTCACAAGGCCAGAGCTAATGGTGGTGGCCTCCTGAGGTCTCCTGGCAAACTTCACTCCTTACTGTTAAGTACAAACAATACTAACCAAGGGGACATGCTTTATGTCATGGTCACTTGCCATCATGCATGTCATAATCATAGTTCAGTAAGATATCTGGAGCCAATTCCAGGCCGGGTGCAATGCAAATGCAGTTCCCATTCTCCTAAAGCTCCATCGTAGCAACTGCAGGGTCACAAAAGAATTTAAAGCAATGCCCCCCCCAATGTTGACAATGTTCTCCATAACCTACCTCTGCTCCTGTAATTCCCAGGAATGAGAAAGCCTGGCACGGAGAAAGCAGCCCATGCAGAGGAGGATCCCAGAACTCACTACAATTCAAGGGCACAATATCAAAATTGAACAATTAACACATGCTGAAGAAAAAACATCTCTGTGTGTTATTGTTTTGTAGAGGTGGGTAAGAGATGAATATGTTACAAATAAGTTACTTTATTTACTTTCAATGATTACTCTCTAACTTTCCTTACTCCTCCCCATTCCTAACCTAAACATACCCATCAGCAAAGAAAAGCAAACCTATATTCAAATAGCTTTATGCCATTGGCCAAAACTCAAGATGTTAAGAAGAAAGGGGCAATAAAGCAATGTAGGAAACCTCTCCCATCACTGGACTCCAAGAATCTAGTATTATCTGTCTATCTATCTATCTAGTTAGATATAGATAGATACACACACATGCTGGAGCTACCTATCAAAACAGTGAACCAAAAGCCAGGTACTAGTGGTTTACATTTGTAATCCTAGCTAATTAGAAGGCTGAAAACTGATGATCAAGACTCAAAGTCAGTGTAGGCAGACAAACCTGAGAGAAGGCTGACTCTAATTAATCAGCAAAAAACCAAAACTTAGCCAGCCACTGGTGGCTCACGCCTTTAATCCCTGAGCTCAAGGCCCACAACTAACAAAAAAAAAAGCCAAAAATGAGCCAAGGCACCAGTGGCTCATGCTTGCAATCATAGCTACTCCGGTAGGTGAGATCTGAGGATCACAGATTTCTTTTTGCCAGACCTGGAGTTTGAACTCAGGGCCTCGGCACTGTCACTGAGCTTCTTTTGCTCAAGGCTAGCACTCTACCACTTGAGCCCAGTGCTACTTCTGGCTTTTTCTGTATATGTGGTACTGGGGAATTGAACCCAGGGCTTCATGCATGCTAGGCAAGCACTCTACCATTAAGCTACTTTACCAGCCAGGGATCCCAGTTTGAAGCCAGCCCCTGCAGTAAAGTTTGTGAGACTCACCTCCAATTAGCTACCAAAATCCAGAAGTGGCATTGTGGCTCAAGTGGTAGAGTAACAAAACTCAGGGACAGCTCTCAGGCCCTGAGTTCAAGTCCTCAAACCAACACCAAAAACAAAAGTCAAAAAAGAAGGTGTGCCTTAAATAGTAGAGTGACAGTAAAGTGAGAGCATGAGGCTCTGAGGCCCTGACTTCAAGCACTGGTACCAACACAAAAGAAAAAAAATACAGAAGACAGCTAATCAAAGAACAATAATACCAAGCTAAGTACATAAAATTGTGAAGAGCTCCTTGTGGAGTCATTACAAGATACTGATAAACGAATTCAAGTAAGAAGAATAGAGCACTCAAGCTACTCTACCATAGCATACCATAGACTTCCTTTCAGAGACACTTGGGAAAGAAGAATTAGGGAAAACTCCCTAATGCTGCAGCCACCTTACACAGCCCTAGAATTGTTTACTACTCAGAACTATAGTTGTAGGAATAAATGAACTGGAAACGGAAAGGCGTATCAGTGGCTCCAGGTCCATATGAGTGAGGCCTATTTTAATGCTGACAAAAGACGGACACTGAGGCAAAAATGTCCCACTACATTTAAGGAGCAGTTGTAAAAGAAAAGGACAAGTGTCTTCTTATACTAGTTTCCCGAATGACAATGATGTGTATAACATACAAGTGCAATGATAGTGTTGCACCACTCACAAAGAGCTCTGATTCACACCTGAGTCTCTGAAGAACTCTAGAAGCTTATGAGAGCAGGCTTTATCAACTCTTGTTGCAAATGCAACCACTACAAGCAGCAGAGAAACAAGATGTGCCCAGTGGCAGAGTTAAGCAGAACTGGGATTTGAACTCACTCCAGAATCCAAATGCAGGAAGCTTCTTACCACAACACTCATTGTCCCTTTAGCAAAAAATAGGAGGCAAGCACTCAGACACTATGCCAATTTTCTTTTTCTTTTTTTTCTTTGTGTGTGTGTGTGTGTGTGTGTGTGTGTGTGTGTGTCAGTATTGGGATTGAACTCAGGACCTCACACTCTTGCTTGGGTATTTCGTTCAGAGATGGTGCTCTACCACCTGGGCCATACCTTCACTTATACTTTTTGTTGGTTCATTGGAGATGAGAGTCTCATAGACTTTCTTGCTTGGACTGGATCCTCAGCTCTCAGCCTCCTGAGTAGCTAGGATTACTGGTGTGAGCCACAAGCATCCAGCTATGCCAATCAGTTAAGTTATAGAAGAGGGTTTCATTTTAGCAATTTCATTTATGTATACAATGGCTTCTAGATCAGGCCTCTAGCATTCTCCCCCCTAATACTCTTCCTATTCCCACAATGCCAATTTTCTAAGGAGATACTTTCAAAAACAATGGGATCGTTGTAGTAATCACATTGGAAGTGCACAGGTCCAACATTTGCAATGAAAGATCATCCTCCTACAACCTCTCCTGCTCTGCTATTGCTTGTGATAACAAAGAAAATAAGGCCCTAAGTAACTTCTAAATGAGAACAGCAAAGGAAGATTAGCACTGCAAGAGCTTTGGAACCTGCGGTCAGAGTTACCAGAAATTAAAGTCTGAACGATAAAATGAAGAGAAATGTCTAGAAAATCCAGTCTAGTGAATTTCCCAAAGTCCCCTACAGTTCAAGTGAATAGCAGCTAACTCCTTGTGAGTGCCTACTATGTGCAAGGCTATTCTAAGCACTATAGATTATTTAGTTGGTTCTCCCCACAACCCTTGGAGAACATAGTGCTATTATTCCTTCTGTTTTCCAGCTATAGAAACTGAGGTACAGATTTAAGTCACCCACAGTCACATATATAACAGAACTAGTATTATAATCTGGAGAGAATGTCCCATCCAGAGTCCACGCATTTGAAGCAGATGACAAATGCCAAAAAAATAAATGAATAAATGAACTGAAAAACTGGAAAATAAAGAAAGCAGAACTCTGAAAAGGTCAGAAACAGGGAAGGAAAATTACTACAGAATAATGAAAACAATCTATTTTTTTCTGTTACAGAGTTGGATAAATTTTAGAAAGAGCTAGAAAGGCTTGTCTTTGAAGTCAACCAGCCACTGGTTAAAAATGTCACCTACTGCGCCCTGAAGAGCCCTCACTTCTCTCTCTATTTTGGAGTCCTCAATAAGAGCCACAGCCATGAGTTTTCAGTGGTTTCTAAAGTGACCACATTTTGTTAACTCTCTTCTTATTTTGAAGAAAGACCGCTACAGTCCTTTTTGGAACATTGGTCATTTTCAGAATCATCTATAAAGTTTTGCTTGTAACCACTGAACACACAGAATATGAAGTAAACAAGTCCACACAGGTAAAATTCTGGAGTAAAATTCTCAGTAACCCCTTTGTATTAGGGAGTGTTCTCGTTCCTAGAACTTGGGTCCTGCTTTACTCTGGAGCTATTTCAGATGAACTAGTTTCTTTACAAGCCACAAACACGAAGATTGACAATGATTTCAGATAACAGGTTCATAGTACACCCTGAGTAAGAGGGCCTGAGAGTCGAAAGACAATGACATTAAATCACCAACTGATCCTGACCTTTGCAGAGCCTTCTGTAGTTACAGTGGAAACAGCAAGGGATTGGAAAACCCCCTCTGTAGGCATTTGAGATCACAGTATTGTTTGCATTGAAGGGGGATATACAAGTAAAAATAAAGCTGTAGGGCTGGGAAGGTGGCTCAGTGGTAGAGTGCTTGCCTTGCATGCATGAGGCCCTGGGTTCAATTCCTCAGCACCACATAAACAGAAAAAGCCAGAAGTGGTGCTGTGGCTCAAGTGGTAGAGCACTAGCCTTGAGGCTGAAGAGCTGAGGGACAGTGGCGAGGCCCAGAATTCAGTCCGCATGACTGACAAAATAAATAAAATAAAATAAAGCTGTGATAAACTTACTTCTTTTGCTGATCCTAGAGCTTGAACCTTAGACTTGGGTGCTGTCCTTGAGCTTTTTTTTTTTTTTTTGCTCAAGGCTTGTGTTCCACCTCTTGAGCCAGTGCTCCATTCTTGTCTTTTTACTGATTCATTGGAGATAAGAGTCTCAAGGACTTTCCTGCCTGAGATGGCTTCGAACTGAGATTCTCAGATCTCATCCTCCTGAGTAGCTAGGACACCACTGACACCTGACTTAAACTTAGTTTTCATTGTATTGGTTTTAATGGAGCAGCAGCTGACAACGTACAACTAGAAAATCAGTGATGCTCAAGTGACTCCTAATCATGTCACTGTTTTATTTTCATTGCATACTTTTAGAGTTCTGTGTTTTTTTACTGTGTTCAAAATAATACATCACTTTTTAAATTGTCTGCTACCATATACATAAACTCCTTCAGGCCTCTCTGCTATCTCAATGAACGAATATGTAACAACCTGATAAATCTGTTAGAACTTCAAAGTAAATAGACTAATCACCTAATAATGATACTGGAATCTACCATGTTGATCAAGTGTTATTGACTTTGAAACACTTCAGGAGCTTCATTGGGAAGTACTACCAGTTTGAATCTCATTACTTGTGTGGACTGTCTTAGAGATAGATTTGATTTTGTAAAACAGCCAGAAGCCATTCAGAGTCAAGACTGGTGAATATGGGATCCCGGCCAGTAGAATATGCATTAAATGAAAGCAATGTGTCTATAAAATAACTAACGTGATGGTCTCATTTGGCTAGTAAACTGGTTTTGAAGGAAATCCCAAATGGCTTGTACTATAGTAAAACTTTTGGCTTAGTGTCAGGATTGTAAGGTGGATACTTCATAAGGAATAAAATTGAACTCTAGTAATAAGAGCCCAGACTAGACAGACTCC
Source organism: Dipodomys ordii (assembly GCF_000151885.1). NCBI lineage: Eukaryota > Metazoa > Chordata > Mammalia > Rodentia > Heteromyidae > Dipodomys > Dipodomys ordii. Next base: position 1,511,162 of record NW_012267305.1, read on the forward strand.
AATGTACCCTCTAGAGACTTGGCTTGTGATATTACTTTTGCCATTAAGTTTCCTAACACCTGTGTCACATTAGTCTCTCTGGGCCTCAGTTCTCCCATTCAGAAAACTAATGACCTATGTGAATTCTACAATACTAGAATTCCACTCTTCTGAAGTTCTGCTTTAAAAAATTAGTATTAGTTCAGCTCATACTTCATATGAGTCCATAAAGCCCCTAATATGAATTTTACTGTAGATTCGCTTTATACTTGCTTAGGCAAATACAACAATTAATTTTCACTTCCTGAGACCAGCAAGAGACAGTTAAGCGAAAACTCCAGCCTGGCGCGCTTGCTAGGGTGCGCATACTTCCGACTGCGTATCAGGGAACTAAGCGTTCCTTCCCAGATCTTCTCGCAACTATTGCAAAAACAGATAAGCCCCCGTGCGTGGCATAAAGACACGAACAGAGAGCGACAACCAGGGGTTCTTGGCCAACGCGGGCCTGCAAACTCGTTGTCAGGACCCCTGGGGGCTGCGGCGGGTGCGCACCCAGCACCAGGAGCCAGGAGCTAAGTCAAGGACCAGCCTCGGCGCGTCACCAGGGAGGCAGGGCGGCCACCCGGCCCGCTCGCCTACTCAGGACAGGGAAGCAAAGTACAAGCAGTAGCAGGACGTCCGTGCACCGTATCCCTCCCTGCCAGCCGCGATTCGCGTCCCGACCTTCGCCCGCAGCCCGCCAGGGACCTAGGGAAGGGAAAAAGGGAAAGCCCGAGGCACCTGCCTGCTGCTGCTATCCGGCCTCAGCCCTGCCCCACCAGGACAGTGATCGCAGACGTTCTGGCAAACCCCACCCCCACCCCCGCGGGTGCAGTGAGGCCCCGCGCGACTCGCTAGCCCAGGGACTCCCAACTTCTTCACCTAGGTCCCCCCATTACGGGTCCCCGCAGCGGCCGGCTCAAAGCCAGGCCAGCCAAGAGAGCGCACCCACCTCAGGCTCCGAGCGCCACCACGGTTGCCAGGCTGCTGCGCTCCTCAGCCCCGCTCCGCCCCCTCCGCGGCACGCCCCGCCTCCGTGGCCTCCCCGCCCCCGGCCACCGCCTGCGGCCCTCCCCCAAGCTCCAGTTGGCGAATTTGCATCACATGGTGCAGGAAGGGGTGGAGATAAGGTTCAGGGTGGGCCCAAGGAGCGGCTTCGTAAGGCGGGGCTCTCTGCCCATGAGGCTGCTGGGAAACCCTCTTTGAAGAGTCCTGCTCGTAGAGGCCTCTGGGAATTGTAGTTCATAGCATGGTGTCAGCCATGGGCAGGGCCAAAATGCCATGGGCCAGCTTAGTGAGGAATATTGGGCTCTGCTTTTAGAGGAGGCCGCTGGGAAATGTAGTTTCACATTCAAATCAAGGTGAACTCCAGCGGGAAAAATGGTTCTAGGTAAAACTTTAGTGGATGTTACTGTTACTAAGATGCCTTATTATCACCCACACAGAGTAGGCTTCATGAAGTTCAGACACTTATAATGGAAAAAAAAATTACTACTTTTGGTGCAATATCTGTAAATCACAAACGAACTCATAGTATATATTGGGATTTCCCTCATGCTGTTCCAGCACCTTTCCAAGAACTCCACTTCACTCAGTGAAAGGAAACATTTCAGGTCAAAACTCCTTCTGCTTTTTGAGGTTGAGTCAGATGACCATTAACACAGTAAATAGAAAGAGAAACAAAATCAAGAAAAGGAAGACAAATTTCACAATGACATCTCAATATAATCAAACAAAACAAATAAGCAGGCATGTAGAAGAATGTGCATAATATCTCTTGTGCAACATAATTTTACAAATGAGCACTTTATCTCAAAAATCTCAAAACACTTTTTTCCTAATAGCACTGTAAGACACGTGCACATTAATGTATCATTATAGGATAGCCCTCCACTTCAGTTTTGTTCAATTGTGGTATTGCAATGCCTATTTTCAAGTAACTTTTTTTTGGGGGGGTCCAGTCATGGGGCCTGAACTCTGGGCCTGGGCGCTGTCCCTCAGCTCTTCAGCTCAAGGCTAGTGCTCTACCAC
>NW_012267305.1:1514850-1566392 GCF_000151885.1 Dipodomys ordii
GGTCTTTCCTGCCCGGGCTGGCTTTGAACCTCGATCCTCAGATCTCAGCCTCCTGAGTAGCTAGGATTACAGGCGTGAGCCACCAGCGCCCAGCTATATGTCACCTTTTCAAATGTAATAATCAAAAATGTAAACAGCTCAAAGTCCCATCACTTGTGAATGGTTAAACAAATGGTAATACATGCATACAATAGAATGTTACACAGCAATAGAAAGATTTGTTGATATCTGCAATGATCTGAATCTTACAAATATGGTAAGTGAAATAAACTATAGAGAAGACATTACAGACTATACGATTCCATTTCAGCTCAATTTTGTTTGTTTTTGCAGTACTGTAGACGAAATCCCCAGTCCCAGCATGCTAGGCAAGTGCTCTGCCACTGAGCTATATCTTCAACCTCTCATTGTATTTTGGAAAAGACAAAACTGTAATATAGATTTGTGATTATTGGAATCAGAAGCCAATACAGAGGCATGGGAGAGAATTGGCTCCAATTGCCAAGAAGAAAGTTTGGGGAATGATGGAAATGTCACCTAATTATACAACCATATACAATTGCCCAAACTCACTAAACTATAAATATGACATGAACTTCATTATAGATAAGTTAGACTTCAGCAAAGTTGTGATGAAAACTAGCCATCCAGAATGGACAATTTTTTATTTTTCCTAAAGTATTCAGCATTTGAATAGAAAGACAAGGCCAAGGGTATGGCACAGAGAAACAACTTGAAACAAGCTAGGGAAGAGCAAGCTCCAGGAGCCTGAACCTAGAGAGGTAAGATAGGGTGCACTAATGTAGCTGGAGGAGATCAGGGGCCACAGGGAAATTTATCTCCAGGCCCTCCAAGATCCGAAGTTTGCTCTACCTTCTCTCTCTAGGCTCCATAATACTGTGTGTGTGTGTGGGGGGGGGTCAACCTGGACTTGGTTCCCCCAAGGAAAAGAAAGAACTATTGTTGTTGGTGACCCCCCCTCTCTCCTTCTCTCTCTCCTTCTCTCTCTCATTCTCTCTGCTTTCCTCTTGCTCTCCTTTCTCCTCTGTTTCTTTCTTTTTCTCTTTCTTCCACATGGATACACACACACACACACACACACACACACACACACACATGCACACACACATAGGTTCTTAGAGTTGAGTTAAAGCCACCTTTGGGAGGCTTGACAAATCAGCAGATTCTATTTTCGCAGGTGCTGGATGAAACTGTGGCCAAGTAATGGGGCATGAAAACATTTTCACACAAGGATTCTTGGACACAGGGGCTGGGCACACAATGCTTATTGTTACAGCATCACAGTGTTCACAAGCAAACATGGTTAGGCAAACGTAGGGTGTTCATAGGGGATTTTGAGGTCTACTCCACAGAATCATAGTGAGAAAAGCTTTACAGAAATCAAACCAGGAAGTAGAGGTGTGGCTCAAGTAGTAGAGTATCAGCCTTGAGTGAAAAAGCCAATTGAGAGCACAAGGCCTTGAGTTCAAGGCCTAGTACCAGCACAAACATAAAATAAAAATCAAAGTAAACCTCAAAAGACAAGCCAATCCCCCAAGTCCTTTCCTCTCTTTTGCTTCCAATTGTGGGGTGGGGGTCTATGTATGTGTGTGATACTGGAGACAGAACTCAGGCCTCGCACATTCCAGGAAAGAACTATAACAACTGAAGCACACACATAGATAGCCCTTGGCTGTTTAAGACAAAAGACCTGTTGCCTAGCTCAAGCAGGCCTTGAACTTGAAATCCTCATGCCTCTGCCTTTCAAGTACTAGCATTACTGGAGAACATATCACACCCAGTTGAGATTTTTTTCTTTTCTTTTTTGGTGTCAGTACTGGGGCTTGAACTCACAGCCTCAAACTCTTGCCGTGCCTGTACTTCCAGAATTTGTTGATCAATTAGAGATAAGCGTCTTTCTTGTCTGCCCAGGTTGGCTTCCAACCAAGGTCCTCTGGTGTCAGCCTTCTCAGTTATGAGTCACCAGCAACTGGCCTGGAAGGGATTTCTTGTCTATGCATGGAATACTACCCAGATATAAAGCAGAATCATGAAGTATTTATATACCCATGTTCATAGTATCATTCACAATAGCCTAGGTCTGAAAGCCCCTTGAGTGTCCATTGACTATCCACAGGAAATTGGATTAACAAAATCCAGTACATTCATACTTGGAAATACTATTCAGTCTTAAAAAAGAAGGAAATGTTGACGCATGCTATAATGTGGATGAACCTTGAGGTCTTTAGGCTAATTGAAATAAGCAAGTTACAAACTGTATGATTCATCCTATATGAAAGATCATCAAATCCTGGTGATCATTATGTTAAGTGAAATAACTTAGACACAGAGCATTACTGCATCATCTCAATCATATGTGCAATCCAAAACAGGTGGAATTCTGAGGAGAGAGTAGAATTGTGGTGTCAGGTTCTGGGGGTTGGGGAAATGCTGGTGAAAAACATGAACACATTACTATCTTTAAAAAAATCAAAAATCAAAAGAAGCCAGCAGGCTGCCAGTGACTCCTGTCTGTAATCTTAGCTACTCAGAAGGGTATGATCTGAGGAGTGTGGTTCAAAGCCAGACCTAGTTAAGGTACAGTGGTTAATGAGAATATGTTTATTTTAGGCCAAATTAAGTTCTGGTATTATTTGCAAGTGCATACTTTGTGTGTCCTGAGCCTTACATAATCTAGACCATTGCTCATCTGTGTTCACTGATGAATACTGACACCCCTTTCTCCTAATTTTGTTGTCTCTCAGGGGAGGGTATAGGAAGCTTTTGGATATGTGATATGGTGATTCTAGCTGTGGCTCCAGATGCTACACTCCCAGCGGAGAAGCCCCAGTGTGGAAAGGGACAGGCAATAGGCTCCCAGACTGGGCCCTATTCACATTGTGAATCCTACAGGCAAAGTACTAGTCCTGCTGGGAAGAGCTTTCCCCAGGAGATTCTCAGAACAGAACATATGATAAGGAGCACACAGTGTGAACTTTCTGGGAGCCACATTTGCTCCTTGAGAACCCAGACTTGCTATCACGCTTCGTTCTCTACTGACTCCCAGTCATGTGCAGCTTGTGCATCTCTGTCCTTTGTCCTTGGGATCTTCACTGCTGACCCTTGTGGAGAGCACAATAGACTGTCTAACTTGCTCCCCCAAGTTGGGGAAAATGAGAAGTTCCATCATATCTGAGAGCTCTCTGTGAGCCCCTTTTAGACCTCACCTCCTATACACCCTAGCCCTCAAACTGTATTTTTTTTTTGCCAGTCCTGGAGCATGAACTCAGGGCCTGGGCACTGAGCTTTCTTTGCTCATGGCCAGCACTCTAGCACTTGAGCCATAGCTCCACTTCTGACTTTTTCTGTGCATGTGGTTCTAAGGAATGGAACCCAGAGCTTCATGCATGCAAGGCAAGCACTCTACTACTAAGCCACATTCCCAGCCCCTCAAGCTGTATTTTTTGTTTAGGGGATGCCTTCTACTTCCTTTCTCTTTCCCTCTTCCCTACTAGAGACTCCCCATGTTTATCACACATGCCTACCCTTTCAGTAGGTTGAACAAAGAATAGGCTGGACACCAAGTGCCCACTCAGGGCTCTAAGACACTTTCATCTAAGCAGACCTACTCAATGGGGATGCTGCTCTTCTCAAACAAGCTCACACACCAGAACACACACAGTTGCCAGATTTAGGAAATAAAAACATAGGATCCCTAGTTTATATTTGCATGTGACTATGAATATTTTAGTGTAGTATGCCCTGTGCAATGTCTGGGCTATATTTAACAGTAAAAGTGATGTGTGTTTGTTTGTAGTTCAAATGTTTAATCTAGCCGACCTCTACCTACACCAGCCTAGTAATTCCCTCCTCCCACTCCCAGCATAGTAAGTCATACACCAGTACCACTGCAGACCAATGATACTAACCAGCTGTGGCACATCCCAGCTCTTCTCTGCTCTTAGTCTCTGCAGATCAACACTGGCTTGTTCACATTGCGTCATTGTCATCTTTTGTGGGTACCCACAGTGTCATACTGAGCACAGCTTTTGCTGAGTATTAGTACAATTAGAGGTTTTCATATCTTGGCCTCCACTGGGCTTTGAACTTATCCTGAGTGCTGGGCCAGGGACTGCTGAGTATTTTCTCCCCATACTTCTCATGTGCAGTAGAGAGAATTCAGAAATGTCTTTTTCTTTTGTGCCAGCCCAGGAGCTTGAACTCAGAGCCTAGGCACTGTCCCTGAGCTTTTGTGCTCAAGGCTAGTACTCTGTCACTTGAGCCACACCTGCACTTTTGCTAGTTAATTGGAGAACTGAATCTTTTTTGCCAGGTGGACTTCAAACCTCAATCCTCCAGCAACATCTCAAGGGGTGACCACATGCATAAATAATAGAGCAAAGGGCTGAAATTGTATGTCAATGCAAAGAAGCTGACTTAAGAAGGGAGGGTCCAACTTGTCTTGCTGTTGCCACTACAATGGTGGGTCCCCCAGTGCTGTGGTCTTACTCATTTTGCTCATTTTGTTGTATGTACAGCAATAGCACATGGTGGATGCACACAGCCAGCAAGTGCACAGTGTCCAGCTGGTATATGTGGTTAACACGCATTGCGTAAACTTTCAGTTGTGTTCATAGCTCACCAGTTCTCTTCTTTTTTCCCAACTCCATTACCATCCCACACATGCCTGGCCCTCATCTTCAGGGCAGGCAAAGAGAGGGGTGGACAGTGGTAGGTGGGAAAAGGAGAAGCAGAGTGGACAATAGGAGAGAGGGCTGTGGTCTCTCTTGTCTCTGTCACCTCTGTCGCAGGAGAGAACAGAACTGGCTGATGGAAAAGAAATAAGGGATCATGTAGAAGGGGAAGCAGCTTAATTAAGTGGAGCAAGCGTCTGGCCAGAGCTAGGCCGGCATGGGGTTAACTGTGTGCAAAGCTCAGTGGAGGGAAGGGGCTGAAGTCTAGCTTTCCACAGGGAAGGAAGGAGATGGGATGGAGTCTACGCTAGAACTGGTAGCTGGACTCTGAGAATTCCAAGAATGGCAGAACACTGCAGCTGCGGTTGTCCCTTGTGGAGGCAGACAGCTAGACACGTGACGGAGGTCAAGGGGCAGGTAGCAAGGTATAGAGACAGAGTGGCCCAGAATTGCTGGAACCACTGGAACAGGCAGAGGGCTTAGGTGTTCCCTGCTGTCCTTTGATGGTGAAGGAAGAGCCCTGGGGCCACTGCCCTGACACAAACCTCAGCCTGGGAGGCCAGTGCATGAATGGAAGTTTTGAGTGTGATGTCTATGAGGAACCAGGCTGAGACTCCTCTGTGAGGCAAGTACAGAGGGAACGGACATTCCTTCCAAAGCTGGCCTGCCCAGGGGAACTGTGGGATATAAACTGGCTCTACTCAGATTGCCACCAGGGCCTGAGCAGCCTTGCTGCCCTGATCATATGCCTGGTGTCTGAGAGTGGTAGGAAAGCTAGCCAACCTCTGCAGGATGGTTATGGTAATGTACTGCCACTGGCTCGCTGTCAACACAGGGACATGTATTCCACTGCATTCTCACCCCACCCCTCCACACACCACCTCATATCTAGTGGATACTCAACAGGTGTCTGTTGAAGAAACAATTGGATGGATGAAGCCCAGTAGTTGTTGCTGAGAGTGAAGCATGGTACCTTGTGGGATGCCTCTTGACTGTGGGTGCTCTACCTGAGGGCCGTGACAATTCTCCAGGGCAGGGTTATCGAAGAAGAATCTGCTGTTCTCTACTGACAAAGAGAGATCCATTGAAACAAAATCACTGCAATGCCTAGTTTAGGCCAATGTTTTAAGTTTGCCTAAGACAAAACCAACCTACTTTGTGTCCCAAAGTCTTCTCGTTCCAGCAAATAGAGCTGCTTTGTCCATGCTAGGAGCCTGCCTGCGGGTCCACACCTCACTGTTTTAGAGCCTGCTTGTTTATTATTTATTTATTTGGTGCTGGTACTGACACCTGAACTTAGGGCCTGGGCACTGTCCCTTAGTTATACTGTACCACTTAAACCACACCTTCACTTCCACCTTTTTGGTGGTTAATTAGAGTTGGTGAGTTTCTCTCTAGGATAGCTTTGAACTGAGATCCTCAGATCTCAGCCTCTGAGTTCCTAAGATTTACAGACATGAGTCACCAGTGCCTGGCTTAGTGTTCCTTTCCACTAAGTCAGGTGCCTGGAATTCTTTTAAGACACCTCTCATATCCCATCTCGTTACCCTGAAGACAATAGAACACTCCCTATCCCAAGAGTTGTGTTAAAGTTCTGCCTTCTGGTCACTTCCCACTTCCTGGAGTCTGAGAAGCCTAGGTTGAAGGGGACCCACCCCTTCCTAGCTTAGGTTCCTTTTGAGGCTCTGTGTCTACATCTGTAAAATGGGAAGATTGGGATGGATTGCTGTGAATTCCAAGCATGGTTATATGCAAGCATCTGGCACAGAATTAATTCTTCGGCAAATTGCATATTTCCTGCTTCAGGAGCATGGAGGTTGTGTCTTTTTCACTCACCAATGTGTAATTCTGTGTCCTAAAGGTAGACAGATGTGCATTTTGAGCACGGGGGACATGATGTATTGCCACTGTTTGGCTGGAATTGCTTCCCAAACTAGGCAGAGTAGAGCTTGTGGGGTTTTGGGGACACTGAGGGAGGAAGTTGGAGTGGAAAGTCTGCAATGTAGCTTAGAAAGTACCCTTCTACCAGACAGATCAATAGTTGTTTTTTTATTTTTTATTTTGTGACAATCCTGGGGCTTGAACTCTGGGCCTGGGTACTGCCCTGAGCTCCTTTTTGGCTCAAGGCTAGTGCCTTGAGTGGGCTACAGTGCCACTTCTGGCTTTTTCTGAGATTCATTGAATACAGGCGTCTCACTGACTTTCCTGCCTAGACTGGCTTTGAACGATGATTTTTCAGATCTCAGACCCCTGAGTAGCTAGGATTATTAGCATGAGGCACTGACACCTGGCCCTGTTCTATTTGTTGTTTAAGGTGAGTATAAGCCACAGCTCTACTTGCGGCTTTTTTCCCCCAATGGTTAATTGTAGATAGGAGTCCCATTGACTTTCCTGTCTAGACTGGCTTTGAACCATCATCCTCAGATCTCCATCTCCTGAGTAGCTAGGCTTACTACTGTTGCCGAGCCAGGACCAGTTACTTTTAGAATGGGGAGAGTGTCGATCTTTTCAGCTACTTTCATGGCCCAATACACAAAGGATTTGGTGTATTTGCCTATTTTGGTTCTGTGCACAACATGGCTGCTTCCGATGCAGACAAAGCTGTGTTGAGCTCAGGGGGACTGTAGGCACTCCCCTAAAATCTGCCTAGTAACCCACATTTGTGGCCCTACACTGATCTAACTCCTTCCTGGGTTGGCTGGGTATAGGCATTGCAGCTTTATGAAATGAAGACACAAGATGTATAGTTAAATTTGATTATCAGCTTAAATCAAATAGTTTGCAGTATAAGAATGTGCCATGAAATCTTTGGCACATACTTATATGAGATTTCTTGTTGTTTATCTACAAAACAAACGTAACTGAACTGTTGCCTTAGGAGAATTGAAGCTTGTGCAAGGGAATCACCCTTGGGGGAGGGGTGGGAGGGAACTTCTCCCACCAAAGCCACTTTGAATTGATGTCAGAACAATTGGCATAGGTTGCTTTGTTTCCCTTTGCATAGAAAAATGAATGTTCCATGTCACTCAAAGGGAAAGAGAATGGCAAGTTTCAGCAATCCGTCTTGCTCCAGTGATATTGACCTGTAACATGCCTTACATCTGAAAGGAACAGGCACTATAGACAAGAGGCTCTTTCATTTGTCTTTGCAGTGCTCCTCTGATGCTTGGGCCCATTACCTCGTGTCCCACTTGGAATACTCTTGGGATAAGATGTTCAGTGGCCACTTGTCTCTCTAGAGGGTTCTGTTCTTCTGGGCTACTTCAGTGTTCTGCATCCAAAGGCCACTTAGCCAACCATTCTGAGCTGTGGACTAGAAACAGCTATTATAGACCTCACAGATAGTTTCTTGTGTGTGTGTGTGTGTGTGTGTGTGTGTGTGTGTGTGTGTGTGTGTGTGTGTGTTAGTACTGGGGCTTGAACATAGGGCCTGGGTGCCGTCTTTGAGCTTTTTCACTCAAGGCTGATACTCTACCACTTGAGCTACTCATCCATTTTTGGCTTTTGGTGATTAATTGGAGATGAGTCTCCTGGACTTCTCTGCCTGGACTTGCCTCAAACTCAGATCCTCAAATGTCAGCTTCTTGAGTAGCCAGGATTACAGGCGTGAGCCACTACATCCAGCTAATAGTTTGGTTCTTGATTTCAGTTTTCCTCATCACAGTGAGCATCACAGTTTCTAATCTTCACAATGACTCTGATAGGCCACATGATGACTCCACTTTGCATATGGGGAAACTAAGGCCTAGATAGGAAGAAGTCTTTTATTTTGCTAGGAGTTGAACCCAGGGCCTCACATGGGCACTTAGTTTTTTCACTCAAGACTGGTGCTCTACCACCTGAGCCACACTTCTACTTTCTGTTTTTTTTCTGGTTAATGACAGGAAAGAGTCACACAGATCTGTCCGCCTGGGCTGGCTTCAAACAGTGATTCTCAGATCTCAGCCTCCTGAGAAGCTAGGAGTACAGATGCCTAGCTTTAGGAAGAAATCTTGTGTGACATTATACAGGAGCTGAGTGGTAAGATCCACATTCAAGCTTCTATTCTCTCTAAATTCAGTGCCTAAATCATTCGTAACTATCATGCTCCGAGACTCTCACATTACATGACTTGCTCCAGGTCTTAGATTCCCCATTCTTTTACTGATCCAGATAATCCTTGAGATTCAAGCCTGCATGGGTTCCTCCTCCTCTTTCTTTCCAGGGCCGATTCTTCAAGCTCCAGCTTAGGAAACACATGATCCCTTCCTGACCTTGTGGGCTCTGGCAGATAGAATCCAGCCCTCTGGTAGGTTCCCATACACTTTGTTCCCATCCCTTTTAGTTTTAGATAAGAAAGGAGGTAGAGTGTGCTTTGGGAGATATGGCCCTGACTGCCTATTTGTCTTAAAGTGATTATTTTGCAGTCTCTCAGCGCATCTGTCTCCCCCACTGAGCTGGGAAGATTGCATCCTAGTCTTTTGCATCAGATCGACCCAGAGTGCTCTTCTTGCAGCATTTTGCATGACTACCTTATTATTCCCAAGGCTCAGCTTAAAGGTCACTTCGTTGAAGAGGCCTTTATTAGCCTGGCTGACTGGAACTGACTCCTCCCCGCATCCCATCCTCATTATTCTCTTCCAAAAGCACTGATCACTGTGAAAATTGACATTGAAAAGAGAGGTAAATTTCAAATAACATAAAACTAACTCCTTTAAAATGTACAATTCAATAGCACTTAGTATCTTTACGAAGCTGTACAACCATCACCTCTATGTGGCTACAAATCATTTTCATCCCATCAGAAGGAGACATAGCATGCCACATGGCATTCTCTCATCTTCTCTGTTTCTCTGGGGTTTTCCAAAGGCCCATCAAGGTTGTAGTATCAATACTTTATTTTGTTGCATTGTTGGATTTTATTATTTGTCTGTGTCTGTGTGTGCCTATGTGCATGTTTCTGTTTGTGTATACCAGGAGTAGGGCTTGAACTCAGGGCCCGGGTACTGTCCCTAAGCTTTGTCTCTCAATGGTAGCACTCTACCACTTGAGCCACAGCTACATTTCTGGCTTTTTTACTAGTTAATTGGCAATAAGAGTCTCACAGTCTTTTCTCCCATGGGTGCCTCAGATCTCAGCCTCCTGAGTAGCTAGGATTACAGGCATCAGCTGTGAATGCCTGGCTTGCTGGATAATATATTGTACAGCTAGGTCATATCTTGTTTTCCCATTCAGCAATGAATGGAAAGTTCGGCCTTCTGTGCATTCTTTTGTGAATGCTATGGTATGAATATGGGTGTATAATTTCTGTGTGAAAATACATTTTCAATTATTTCGGTTATATAGCTATGAATGGAATAGCTGGGTACAATCATGGACCCATGTTTAACATTTTCAGTAACCACCAAACTCTTTTCTACAACAGCTGCACTTCCACCTTCCCACTAGACATACACCAAGATTCCAGTTTCTCCATGTCCTTGCCAACACTTGTTTAGTATTTGTCATTTTGATTACAGACACCCTAGTAGGTGTGAAGGAAATCTCTTCCTTTGGTATTTCTTTGTGCTTTTTTCTTGTATTCTCTCCTGAATGTGGGCTCTCTGAGACCAGAGGTCATGTTTGGCATATTCTGGCTCACTCTCAGTACCCATCTTCTGGTACTCAATAGGTTCTGAAGTGAATACCTGAGAGAATGTGTTCCTACTGAATTCTTGGCTCCCATCCATGGTCTGTAGCAGAGAAAAGCCTGCAGTGGACCTGGGTTGCAGCCTGGCCTTGAGGGGAAGAGGCTTTCGGGATCTCTCAAGGGTAGACCCCAGCCATGGGGATGTTGATTCAGAGCAGCAGCCTTTTCTCCATGAGGCCTGGAGCAGAGGGTCTGCTATTACAAGGACATATGCTCCCAGTGGGGACTTAAAGGGAGGTGAGGAAGCAAAGTTGAAGCACCGCTTCTAGGCTGCCACCCCTTCAACTACTTCACCCTTTGGACGAGTCTGGTGTGATCTGAACCAGCCATCTGGAGTAGAGTGGCAGGGAGTAATCATTGGTGAACCAAGTTGTGGAGTCCAGGGAGGCATGGGGCTTCTGGGAGATGGTAGCAGTTGCTCAGACACATGGCCTAGGCTCTAGGATAGCAGGGTTGGTTTCCAAGGCCAGAGCAAGGTGCAATAGGATTGTCCTAAGTTCCAGCAGTAGACTAAGGTCTCCTGACTGTTGCTTAGCAGAGTCTTAAAATCATTTTGATCAATGTCACCCCTTTCTTCATTCTTCCTTATCTCTCATAAACTGACATTGAAGCTCTTTTGAATTGGAGCTCTTGTACTAGTTAAGATATTAGTGATGATGATGATGATGATATGATGATAATAATGAAATGAATCAATGAAACCAATAGCATTTACCAGACAAAAAAGAATCTTAAAATCACCAATACTCCATGGAGCCTTTCCTGATCTTTGTCAGGACTTCCTGACAAAATATCTAATTACCTTAACTTGCAATACCCTTATGTCTACTTTAAAATTTTTATTTTATTTTTTATTTTTGTGCTGCTGCTTGGTGGGCTTCATGCTCTTATTTGGCTTTATTGCTTCAGTCTGGCACTTTAGCACTTAGATCATGCCTGCCTCCACTTCTAGATTTTTGCTGGTTAATTGGAGAAAACAGTCTCACAGACTTTCCTGCCCAGATTGACTTTGAACTGCCATCCTCAGACCTCAGCCTCCTAAGTAGCTAGGATTCCAGGCGTGAGGCACCAGCACAGCACTACTTTAAATGTCTACAAGGGACGTTACTGAGTCATGTAGTAACAAAATTCCAAGGATAATACAGAGCCAACTATTGTCAAGCACCAGGCACTTTTTGCCGCTCCTCACAGCCCTGTGTGGTGTTCATCTAAAGACTAATTTTCTTCTGTTCCTGACAGGGCTGCTGATAGCAATTGGGCAAAAGAGTCACTGACGGTCTCGATGGCCTCACATAGTACATCTGCTCCCCCTGTGGATAGGATCAGTGGCTATTGCAGAAGGAAATGCCATATGCAGTTCAGCTTACACCTTGGTCTCCACAGTTTGTTGGGAACTGTGTGTCACCAAGTCCAGCACACACCCTCCAACCTCCCCCGCTCCCCTCCCATGGGCCAAGTCAGGTATGCCCATGCTTCCTCCACCACAGCACTACTGCCACTATGTGGTCAGAGAGGTTCTCTTTATGACCAATCAGTTCTAGATGGACAAGGACTATCTTGGGTACTCTGTGGTTTCAGGGGCTGCTCTGTAGGATTTGCTGAATGAAGGAGAGCGGGAGTGGATGAATGCATTCATGGTGTATTCATGGTCTGATGGGGTATGGAGAAGTCACATGGGGTGGCTATAAGGGAAGATGTTGCTACAGGCAGATCCTGTGTGTAGAGGCCAAGTGGAAGTTGGTGGTGCTTGTGTGTGATTGCCAAAGCAGCTCAAAGTCCCAGCACCCTTATCCTAGGAGGCTGTCAGACCCGCAGCCACATGGAGCCAGAGGCCTGCCCAGCTTGGCTCATCTAGGGTCTGACCCATTCTCCCTCCCCCACATGGTCTTTCCTGGCTGATGACCTCACCCTCTGTGGCTGCCTGTCCTTGTGTCACCTTCTGAGATTGACAGCCACTGGTTCCCTCCATCTGGTTATAAATACTACCCAAGGGTCATGGACTAGTGTCTGCTCCAGTAGTACTTTCTCAGTGCCAGGCCCTGGATCTCCTCCTAACCACATAGTGGCATTGAGTAGGGTGTGGGCACTTGGTTTCTACCTGTAGAGTTGTAGTTTCCTTGTTATACTAAGAGACAGGACCTTAGTTGAGGCCCCAGTCTCCATGCGTACAGCACAGTATACAAGTAGCAGACTCTCAACTCCAAGGGAAATGCTAGGTGAAGTCCTCCCAGAGCAGTGGGTCACAGCGGAACTGCTTGATTGAGGAGCAGGAAGCCTGCCTCTGCACCTCTCCATCTCCTGTTCAGTGAACCTTGAGGCTCAGCCTGGACTTCAATTGCAGGTTTGCCACTTTGTAGTCTGGAACTTGAGTAAGTCACCTTAGTTCTCAGAGCCCCAATTGTCTTACCTACAACAGAGAGGGAGGCTGTGTGACGGAGAGTCCTATCCATGGAAGGAGTCTAGTAAGCTTAGTAAGAGACGGTGAGACATACATTGAACCCTGCACAGGAAGGGCTGAGCGTTTGTCTGACACAGTGGAGTGCTGGGTGCCATCTTGCCTCCCAGAGACCCTTTAGAATTAAGGCAGGCTTCTGTATCTCTTCCTACCACCTTTCAACTTACAGGCAGATCCTGTGTATAGAGGCCAAGTGGCTATCATTTTCCCAATTTGCTCTCCAACCTGCCATCCACCTATCCATGTATTCATTGGATAAATATTCGTGGAACACCTACTATGTGCCACACTGGGCACTAGGGATGGTAGCTGAGTTCTCTTCCATGGTAAGGGTAGTTATGAAACATCCTTTCCTTCCCAGGGGCCTATTTATCAGAGGACTGGAAGACAGGCCCATGTCCTCTCAGTGTCTGCGGGGGAACTCCCTCATGATGTAATACCAGTCTCCTCACCAAATCCTTGCCAGGCTCTTCCCAGGTTTCTGCTGGACCCTGCAGCCATTCAGTCATGGAATGGGTGCCACTCTGTACTCTCAAGAGTCTAGGAGGCCCCCTTGGGGCCACTGTGGGTAAACATTTGAGGTTTGACCCAGCTGCCAAGAGAATCTATACCATGAATCTAAAATCTGTCTTCTATGAGTCACAAATGCTGAAGGGAAAGAGCATTTGAGCTCCAGCATCCCTACTAGACAGCAACTGCTTTCTGGGAACGTGGCCCTCAGCCTTGAGAGATTTTCAAAGCTATTTGTTGTTGACGAGCCTTCTCTGCCAGGAGCACAGGTGTAAGTGGAGGGGAGTGTTCCACCAATAGTTAAGCTGCATTCTCTCTTTCTCCCACAGACCCCTCCACTAGAGCTAAGAGGGCACTGCCAATATAAAGTGGACTACGGTGCTCACAGGGCCACACTCAGTGATTCCAGGGCCTGCCAGCCTTGTGGAGGTGCTCAGAGGTCCTTGACTGAGAGACAAGTGGATTCTCTGATTAGCAAAAATCCAGCACTTCAGTACAAACCTGTGATGGAAGAGGCATCTGGGATGCTCTATCTTCGCCTCCTGTGCTTTCTTACACCTCATTGGAGATGGAGATGTCACTTCTACTTGAGTGACACCTATCTGCCTCCTGTCCTAGCCAGGCTTTGCCCACCATGGCCATAGCACTCGGCATCTTGTAAAGCCCCATCTTTTCCCTAGAGGCCCTTGTGACCACTTCCTTTTGTCCCTTACAACTACTAGGCATACAGCCAACCTCCAGAAAATTCATGTCAACAATCTTCCATTAAGAATATCCAAGTCAGGTGAGGCACCAGTGACTCATGCCTGAAATCCTTGCTGCTCAGAAGGCTGAGATCTGAGGATCCCAGTTCAAAGCCAGCTGGGGCAGGGAAGTCTGTGAGACTTTTATCTACAATTGACTACACACACACACACACACACACACACACACGCGCGCGCACACACCATGGATATCAATATCAAGTTCAAGATTGGTGATCCATATTTAAACCTCTGATGCTCGTGGTGCTTTAGGCACAACCTTAGTGTCCCAAGTGGTGGTAGGTAGGGCTCCTTGCCAGGCACCAGAGGGATATAGGGGCTGGGCCATTGTCCCAGGACAGGGAGAGCCCACAGGGCCTGCTGGGGATGGCATGGGTGAGTTGCAGTAACAGGTGCCAGCTTGGGGTGTGGGAGCAAGGTAGGGAGGAGGTTGAATGGTGACCTTCTTGGCTGAAGCCCTGAGGGCACGTCCAGCTTTCTTGGGAAGGGAGGTGTTGAGCACTTGTTAGTGCTGAATGCCAGACTTCTTCAGCTGGGAACCTTACAGCCTTTCAATCATCTTCCTGGGGGGGAGGGGAAAGTAACTTGAAGAATATTTCTTTCATTAGGTTTCCAAGATTGTGTGTATTAGAATTCAAACTTCATGTGGATTATTTTTTTCAGCCACAGTCGAAGGTAAGAAGGGGCAACGTGGGGGCTGAGGATGTTACCAGCAGGCTCTAGGACTTGCCTGGCATTACAAGGTTTTTCGTTCCATCCCCAGCACAAAAAGAAGGGGCTCTGTCCCAGACTTCCCCTACGTCTGCATGCCAGTCTCAGCTGTTAGGAAGTCCCTGCAGAAGCTTAGTACTCCTAAACCTTTCATATCCAGGTTTCCCCAAACAGGGCACCAATTCCTGTATTGAGTGGGCTCTGTGAGACCCTGTTCTCTCCACCCCCAGATTCCTGTCAGTCCCTGTAAAAGCCCAGGAGCTTCTGAGGCTTTGTGGGGGAAGAGTCAGAGAAGTTGAGATCCCAAGAGAGCTGGATGTTGGACTCTGTGTGCTGGTGTGCAGTTGACAGTCTCAGAGAAGCATCGGCCTCCACCCACCATGGCCATCTCAGCCTCTGGGACTACTTTTCCTGGCCTGGCCTTTCTGTGACCTTCATATTGAACATGAAGGCTGTCTAAACCAGAGAGCCAATGCTACCCGATGGGTTGGGCTGTGGAGTCAGGTCATAGTCTTTTGCTCTGGCTGTGGAAATCAAGTGCCACACACCTGTAACTTAAACCACAGCGATGTGTTATGTGAGTGTTATACGCTCAGGGTGTGAAATCAAGGTGTTGGTGCATTGGTTCCATCTGAGGGCTCGGAGGGAAAGTGTGCTCCCTGCTTCTCTTCCAGTTTTCCAGCATTCGGTATTCCTTAGATTTGGCACTGTAACTCTGTCTTTGTGTCCAGATTTGCCCTTCTAGGACACAATCATTTTGGATTAAAGATCTATCCTAACAACTCATTTTATCTGCAAGACCCTATTTCCAAAGCTGGGCACTGATGGCTCATACTAAAGTCACACAGTTCTAATCCTAGCTACTCTGGGTGGAGAATGGTTGGGGAGAGGGGGAGGGGCAAGATCTGGAGATCTGGAGATCACTGATAGAAGGTAGACAAATCTAAGAGACTCTTGTCTCCAATCCACCAGCAAAAAGCCAGAAGTGGAGGTGTGGCTCAAGTGATAGAGCACTAGCCTTGCTTGAAAAAGCTACCCAGGAGGGAAAGTCCCCAAGTTCAAGTCCGAGTGCCAACTCAGATAAAAACAAGAAAACACTCCACTGTCAAATCATATCACATTCTGAGGTACTGGGGGGGCTCACACTTCACCATATATATGCATATAAGCATAAGTATATATAAGCATAAGTCACCCAGTAAGAGATAAAAAGAAAACTGAAGTTCTTGAGATGCCAATCAAAGGCTCCCTATATTTGAGCATGCTAGTGCTTTTCAGGTTTTGAAGTCGAGTCTCTGCCTGACTGAAAGTGACAAGATGCAGCCTTTTACTTTTATCAACAAGAAGGTTTGCCTTCTAGACCATCTTTGCTTGGGGCCATTTTCTGGTATCTCCCATGCTTTGGTCCCTTTCCCCATAAACTTCCTTCCCCCATGCCTGGTCAAGTCCAAGGTAGCTTTGAACTAGAGCCACAACTGGGTGATCCATCTTTCTCCTGGGAGGAGGCTTGGAACACCCCCACCCTTGGAGGACTTCTATTGGTCTATTGTTAAGAGCTCTGGAGTGCCCTGATGGTACTCAGGTCCCTTCCTGCATTTTGTTGTCCCACTTATTTGTGGCTTTCCCTGGAGTGGTTAAGATTTCATCCTGGCCCAGGGTCTGGGTTTGTCAGCAGCCTCCAGACTGTGTCTAGAAGAACGATTGCTTTGGGGACCATGCGGAGTCTCATTTGGCACAACATCATCAGTCGGCGCCTGGGGTTCTTATTATTGCTGTTTCTGTATGCTAACCGCGCGCTTATTTTAGACTCCTCTCAGGAAAGCGTGCTCGCATTTGATTCCTTTCAGCCACAGTTTCACACCACACTAACCTATTTATATTTAACAGTTTGAACACTGAAGTGCCTTGATTAGAATAATCAATTCAGTATCAAGAAACAGCCTCCCTGGGAATGCAGAATCCAGCCAAGTGCCCAGATGCCAAGAAAACAGCTCTCTTATTCCAGCCACATCCTCAGGAGAGCTGTGTGGGATGGGCTTTCTGGTCCTCAGGTCCTGCCATGAGGAAGATCAGGGGTTGGGAGCCTGCCCCTCCCACAAGGCAGCTTCAGAGGCTCTGTAAGTTTGTTAGCTAGCAATCCCCGTGGTGGTAGATATGCTCAAGAGAGAGTGTGTGAACCACTAAGATGCTGCTGGCTAACACTGAACCTGACCACATGTCAGGCATGCTTCCCTACACTAGGGGACCTCGCTTGATTTTTCCAGCTGCTTTCTGGGCTAAATCTTCTCATTATGTGACTCGATCAGTCCGAATGTTGGGACTGGGATGAAAGCAGGAACTCTGAGATCATGTAGCTAGTAAGAAACAGCAGCAGATTTGAACTCAGGCCACCTGGCTTCAGGACCCTTAGAATAGAAGCATTTTGCTGAGCTGAAATGTTGCCATTATCCAATGCTCTTCATCTCTACGTGGGGAAACGGATGCCCAGGGAGGGAGAACAATACCCAAGTTCATAGAGCAATCCAGAGACACAACCTGCACAGATTCAGCTGGAGTGAAGGTATATGCTGAGAAAGGACCTGTGGGGCTACTTTGATAGAAGACTCTTCCCCTTTGATTCAGGTCCATCCTGCCACTGTGCCCTTCTGGCTTGAGAGAGCCGTCACTGCTTTCCCTTCAAGGACAACTACATGACACAGCTGTCACAGATGGCTGCCAACGGTGGAAGCAGAGTAGGGAGAGAAAACAAGAATATTGCATGTGGCAGAGGTCAGCGTCTGGCTAGTTATGGCAGGTGGGATTTTTCTCTTTTCTAGCAACAGAAGATCAGCTGTTACCTTCTTGCCCATGGGTGGATGGTTGTGTTTCCCAAGACCTCCAGGATCCCACGTGGGTCACAGATCCTGGTGCACTCAGCAAGAATCCGCCCCTGGCTTGGAGCTTCAATGCAAGCACATGAACCTTGGGAAGCCAAGAATGGGCACCAGAGGAGCAGGAACCCATGCTGAGTCTTTCCTCTCCTCTCCAGCCTACATCCTGGGAAGGCCTTCTCAGAGTGCCCGGCTGTCTCTGTCCCTGGGAATGGCCTCTTCAGCTTCTCTCCTGTTTGTCTTCCTTTCCTTTTCCTTTTATTACTGTGCTAAAATACGCACAACTAGAAGCTACCATTTAAAGTTGTATGATCCACTGACATTTAAGACATTGCCAATAATGTGCCATTATCACCACTGTCTGGTCCCAGAACACTTTCATCTCCCCCAAAGCAATCTCGTAACCATTAGCAGCTACTCTCCTGTACCCTACCCCCAGCCTTGTCAACTGCTAATCTTCTTTCTGTCTCTATGGATTTGCCTATTCTGGATATTTCATATAAATGGATTGCTATCAGATATGGACTTTTGTCTTTGCCTTATTTCACTTAGTGTCTTTAAGGCTCATTCCCATTGAGTTGTGTATTGGTAAGTCATTCGTTCTACTTTATGGCTGAATAATATAAATATTTCAATAGACGATCTAGCATGTTTTCTTCATTCATTCATCTGTTGATGGACATCTGGGTTGCTTCTACCTTTGGGCTAGTAGAAATAATGCTGCTCCAATATTTGTGTGCAAGTTTGTTTGGGTGCTATAATTTGGGAGTGTACAGCTAGGTGGGGAACTTCTGGGTCATATGGAAATACTATGGTAAATTTCTTGAGGAGCCACCAACTTGTTATCTACAGTGGCTCTATGGCTTTGCACATCCATTAGCAAAGCTCAAAGGTTCTGATTTTTTTACATCCTTGCCAACATTATTTTCTCTTGCATCTCTCTCCTTTAAAAACACTATCCTAATAAGTATGAAATGGTATCTCATTATGGTTTTGATTTGCATTTCTCTACTGACGAATGCTCTAGAACATTTTTCTCATGTGCTTAGTAGTCATTCGCATACCTTCTTTAGAGCAATAGCTAATCAAATCCTTTGTCTATTTGTTAATTGTGTATTTGGTTGTTGTTATGGCTTTCTTTTCCCTTTGAGGTCTATCCAAGAGCAGAAGTAGGAATGGCTACTTTCAGGAGGCCACCATTGGTCAGGAGTTCTCTGAAAAAAGTTCCTTCCATTGGTCCTTCTGGCTCTTGGAACTAAATAAGTCTGTACCTACTGCCTTAGATAAACATAGAGAACGCTGAAGAAGGCACTATTTGCTTTCATTCTAAACATTCCCATGCCTTTCCAAACCATTTCTCCAATGCCCTGATGTCTTTGTAAGGGGAAATTCCAGGAAATTAATACTGTGGTTATCATAAATAACGATCATGCCCAATCTTTATACCTGTACATTTGATCACTCCTCAGACTCTTATTGTGCATCTCTTATGGGCCAGAAACTGTTCTCTCTCTCTCTCTCTTTCTTTCTTTTTTCCTTCCTTCCTTCTTTCCTTCTTTCTTTCTTTCTTTCTTTCTTTCTTTCTTTCTTTCTTTCTTCCTTTCTTTCTTGCGGTTGTGGGGCCTGAATTCTGGGTCTGGCAACTGTCCCTCAGTTCCTCGGCTCAAGGCTAGGGCTCTACCACTTGAGCCACAGAACCACTTCCAGCTCTTTCTGCTTATGTGGTGCTGAGGAATCAAACCCAGGGCCACATGCATGCAAGGCAAACATTCTACCACTGAGCCACCTTCCCAGCCCCCAGAAACTGTCTGTGTCCTAGAAAAACATCATTAAGACTAACACAAACCTCTAATCTCGTGAAATTTATGTTTACATCTGATTTGTGTATTTGTTTGAGACAATGTCTTGTTATATATACCAGGCTGGTCTCAACCTGGTGGTCCTTCTACCTCAGCCTCCCACGTGCTGAAATTATAGGAGTGTGCCACCATGCCTGTTCTTCAAAGACTATATATACTACTGGGGGGATAAATAATAATCTGAAAAAAATAAAAATCCCAAATGGAAAAAGAGCATAGTGTGATATGGTAGAAAGTAAATGGATAGAGCAGTCAAAAAAGTCCTCAATGAGTTGCTGCTCAAACTGAGAAGTATCAAGAGGAACACAGTGATGTGAAAATAAGGAAAAGCATTGTGGGCAGAGGGACCAGCAAGTGCAGAGATCTTCTCTGGAAATGAGCCTGGCATTCTGAGAGATAGACAGCAAACTAGTATGGCTGGGGCATGGTGATCCATAGACCAAGTCAGGTAGGTGTGCAAGGTCTGCGCATATGGAGCTTTGTAAGCTTGAGGAATGGTCAATCAGACTCTTGGGAGGAGGATCTGGTTGGGGAGGGGCAGGGAAAGCAGGGGAACCAATTTGGATTTAGTGGTTGGCTCAATGGTGGCCTTCTTCCCCTGAATACTGGAACTATCTGGAACTATGACCTCATTTGGAAAAAAAAGGGTCTTTGAAAATATTGCTGAGACAACGATCTCAAAATAATATCCTGAATACACAAAATGACAGATGTTTTCATAACCAGAGATGAGAAGGCCACGTGCTGATGAATAGACAGAGATTAGTATTACAGACCAAAAAACACTTAGAGTCACCCAAAGTTAGAAGAGACAAAGGATTCACTCAAGATTTTCATAAGGATCCGGGTCTTGGCTACACCTTGATTCAGACTTCTGGTTTACCAAATGTGATTATTTTAAGCCATTCAGTTTATGGTCATTTTCATGGCGGCCCTAAGAAGCTGATGGAGATGCTATTGCTACCAATTTTGTCTTTTGCATGGCTTAATGATAGATTTATGAGGACTGGTGGGTTGCTTTTTCCTTAGGGAAGGCCGTGCTGACATGGTTTTCAGCTTTGTCTTGTGGTCCCTATCTCACCAGCTCCTCTCTAGATCCTTTTTAGAACTTTGTAGAGAAAGGTATAGCCAGCTAGTGCTTATCTTCTAGGACTGTCTAAACTCCACCTCCCATTCCTTTTGGCATATAGATGAGGTTTCCCCTTTGACCTTCCTTCTGTCTTGAGATCTCATGTGTCTCTTCTCTGCATCCTGCTCTTTTGATTCAATAACCTCATGTTCTTGTGAGTGAATGAATAAATGTTTTTGGACAGTATATCTGCCTTATTCTACCTTAGCTCCCTTGTTGCAGTCTGGAACCATAAAATATATCATTGTCTTATAGGTTTTGGAGCCAGACAGACCTGGTTTGGAGTTTAGGCTCTGTTATTATTTTCAGCTGTGTGACCTTCTCATATTTGCCAAGTATCTCCGTATCCCACTGTTTCCTCTGTAAAGGGAGATCTATTGAGGGATTAAATGGAAGACTATTGGCTAAGTGAGGAGCCCGGGATGGGCATGTAGTTTAAGACTTTCACCTGGAGCTGGATACTGGACCTTGGCAGAGGCCTGGGTCACTCATGCCTGGAAAGATTGGATCATGGTTAGAAGCACTGGCTCATCGTGTTGGACCTTCCTGGTTGGAGCCTTAATCAGTAAGGTAAGGTTGTCCAGGAATACACAGGGAGAAAGTGACTAACCTGTGGTTCAAATCTCTAGCCTTCCTATTTCCTACTGTACTAAGTGGCCTCTGTTCACTAGGGAAAGCATAAAGTATCAGGAAGCAGCCACACCATGTCTATCATTAAGATACCATGTGGGAAAATGTGATTTTGAGGGTCCTGCTGTGTGCTGCTGTTCCTTCTCTGCCTCTTGCGGCTAGGCTTTGAGAGATGACGGAACACTCCTGGGGCTCTTGCTGCCAGGTTCCCAGGCTCTGCTTCTGTCCTCTCCCCAACCCTTGAGTGGCTTGTCCCTGGCATCTACCAGCCCCTTTCGTGAGGTCTGGAGCCCAGCCCAGGGCCAGTCCAGCTTAGCTCTGTGCATCAGGAACTTTGAAGAGAGGCAGCCTTTGTCAGGCTCTCTGGGATTCTCCCCTTTACTTTCCCAGAACTCACAGAGAGCAGGGGACTCTCCCATGATCAAAAAACAAACAAACAAACAAATACATAAATACCAGATAACTGACACAAGGGTCTTAAGAATCTAGCAGATGAGCAGTTTTCTAACTTGCATCTTACCAGGCATCTATTAAAAAATGTGGCCCAGGACCTCATGGGTCCCCAGAAAATGAAAGTATGACTGATATTAAGAAAAACTTCAGGAGAAAAGGGTACTTCAGTTCAAAGACAAAATCATTTCTAAATTTTGGGTAATATTTTCCATTTTGTTGGAAAGAGAAGTGCATCAAATATCCCAGGTCTGTTGTTCTTATCATGGTGTCCCACCACAATGTGATTTTCTTTGATGGTTGGGAGACTACAGTCACCCTGTCTTCATAGCCTCACAAGTTCTTGAAGAGTCACAGTGGTCTTGGAACAATGGGTCAAACAATGAGCCCACATTTGGGTTCAGAAGCATAGAATCTTTTTGATGTCCTATGCTTCTTGCCCTTGGTTGTGATACATTCTCTTCTCTCTTTTTTCTTCCTCATGTTACTTGGGTTTGAATTCTATTAATTGAGCCATACCTCCTTGTGCTGCTTTAGCTTTGGTTGTATTTCTAATAGTGTGTTGTGTTTATGCTTTGGCCAGTCTGGACTTCAATCCTTGTATTTATGCTTCTTGTAGAGCTGGAATGAGAGGCATATGTTACCATGCCCCAATTTTGTTGATTGAGATGGAGATCTTGCAAGTTTTTAGCTTGGCCGGCTTTGAATCACACTTTTTCCAATGTCTCCATTCTGAGTAGCTACAATGACAAGGAGTGAACCAACGCACTGTTATCAACAGACCATCTTGATATTGACAGAAGTTGGGTCTGCTTCTTTTTAGAGGTATGTCCCTTGAACTGCACTAGTGGAATTATCTAGAATGGCTGGAGCAGGGCCATCTGCACTGGCCATGCATGGAAATGTCCATGAGCAAAGGCACTGGCAGCAGGAGCCAGAAAGTCTAGTGCAGTTTGATGAAGGTCCCTTGCACTTTGTTACATGTTCTACCGTGGAGTCTTTCCAGAAAGACAGGTGAGCTGGGATTATCTGAAGGTCAGCAGAAGTTACAGAGGAACCTTTTGTGCAGCTCGCTGGTGAGCAAGTGGCCTCAGGTCTCAGAAATGGCTATTGCAACTGAAGAACTGGCGGACTCGAGAGGAAAGCGTCCTGGTGTCTAGAGTTCTGAACGTAGAATAGGGCAAGGCAGAGGCCATCCCTGCCTTACGTGGGCAGCATCTGGCCTATTTGGCAGAAACTTTGGTGAGGCTTCTGCCCACTTCCTGTGCAGACAGTTAGTATATCCCAGACTAGACGTTGTCCACAGGGGTCATTCTTCTGCAGTAGGTTGTAAGACAGACCATGAAATGGGGAAAGTAACTCCTGTGTTCGCTGGGAAGCCCCATGTTGTCCCTTTGTGGATTCTTTACCACTAACAAGAGAATGATGCTCACCATTATGAAGGTCTTCTGTCACTAGGGCAACAACACCTGAATGCAGGCAGCTTGAGAAGAGAGGGCAGGTGTCCATGGCTCTCCAGGCCTGTGCCTAGAGGAACAGGAGATCTGAATGGCATCTTTACACATTCCAAAGTATAGGGAAATGGGAACATTCATTAGCCACATGGCCAGGGCAAATCACTCCACAGCTCTGAGTCCCAGCTTCCTCCTGGGGCAAAGGACATCACAGTACTGCTTTTGAGGATAGGAAAGTCTTCTTTCTATGGAAAGCCTTAGTCTTTCCTCTTCTGTGTTCTTAACTGATGGTGGAAGTTCCTTTACTTTATCAAGAATTAGTAACCTTTATGTAAGATTCGCTGATAGTTGGGGCTAATACCTCTCAGCAACACCTAGACTGTCTGATGGAAAGAGTAGTGAGTAGAGCCTGGCTAAGCATCACAGCAACAGAAGGTATTTTGAAGATAAATCTTTGCTCAGCCATTCAAACACATTTTTCAAGAACAATTTAATCACAAACACAAAAGTCCTTTGTGAGTATTAAAAGTTCACTCTCTCTTGTTGTTTTCTTCCTGTGCCTGCTTTAATATCATGGAAGCTTATAGGTAATATTGCCTCTGGAATATTGTGGATAGCGTATCACCCATAAGGAAATGCAAATGAGAAAAACACATGAACACATTTTAATGGGATATTTTGCCTAAGGGAGGACATTATGTATTCACAATTACAAATTATGTCACTGAAGAGGAAAGGGGCAACGAATGACAGCAGCAAGCTCCATTTGAAGAGAGCACAAAGAATGAGTAGTGGGGGCTTGTCCTTGGGCATGGTAGGTACAGGCTTTGGAAGGGCAAAAGGCAGGCCATCCCCATGTGGCCAAAGTTGAAAAGGAGATGGGAGAAAGGGAAGATGCCAAAGCTGGAGCACAGGACATGCTATCAGTCTTGCTTGTTCACCAGGTACCCTTAGAAGTGTGGGCTGGCTGCATAAGGAGGCAGTTTCATAGGAGAAGCTTCTAGAAGGGGCAGGATGACTCAGTTCTTATTTTGTTCTTCATCCAAGAAACACTCTAGTGCTACAAAAGATCCATCTAGAATTACCAGGTGGACACAGGCACCCGAGAAAGAAACTAGTAGGGCAGAGGGGCTAAGCTTTGGCCTCTAGTTTCCAACAGGGATTTCAACTTCCAGGCTTATGCTAATGTATTTCTGGAAGACTGGAGGACAAGGGAGGGAGGGAGGAAGGGAAAGACACAAACAGATAGACAGAGACAGAGAGACAGAGACAGACAGAGACAAAGACAGAGAGAGACGGAGAGACAGAAAGAGATATCATTTGAGCATGAAAATCTGGCTGGTGATTCCAGCAGTCATGACTACAATTTCTAACCTGCCTCCTTGGTCGAGCCTCTGTGGAGCTGTCCTATGCCCTAGGCTGATCTCGAACTGGTGGCACCTTGAGAACCAAAGCTTTGATAAGATACCTTGATCCTTATAGCCTGGCCAGTGCCAGGTTGTGCCCAGGGGTAGTGAATCAGATGCTTTTGGGCTCTGCATGAACAGTTCCTCCTAAGTGAACTTTCCCATTGTGCTCTGCTCCTGGGAGCAGTGTGGATCATGGAGAGAAGAACAACTGCTCTGGGATCACTAAGCACTGTTTGCCAAGCTGTGCATGGATCAAATGTTATTATTATTATTAGTTGTAGTAGTAGTATTTTGTCAGTCGTGGGGCTTGAACTCTGGGCCCGAGCGCTGTCCCTCAGCTCTTCAGCTCTAGGTGAGCGCTCTACCACTTGAGCTACAGCGCCACTTCTGGTTTTCTGGTAGTTTATTAGAGATAAGAGTTTCATGGACTTTGCTGCCCAGGCTGGCTTTGAACTGTGATTCTCAGATCTCAGCCTCCTGAGTAGCTAGGATTACAAGTGTGGGCCGTAGGTGCCCGGCTTATTTTTAAAATTTCATTCAATGGGAAAGAATCTTTTTAAAAATATTATTAATAGGAAACAATATTTGTTGTATGTTTTCATGATCACTTATTTCAAGCAACGTAATATTCTTGTTTTTTTTTAACATTTTGCTGAGATATAGCTCATAAAACAATGTACCTGTTTAAAGTGTACAACTCCACGGCTTTCACTATATTCACAGATATGGGCAGCCATCATTACACTTGGTTTTAATTTTTAATATAATTTTATTACTGTTATTATTAAGGTATTGTACAGAGGGGCTACCATTTCATATCTGAGGCAGTGAATACAGTTCTTTGTTTTGGACAACGTCATTCCTTCCTTTGCTTTCCTCCACTTTCCCCCCTCCCATCCCAACCTACAAGTTACGTAGTTCATTTTTCACATAGTGTATACTGAATAGCACAATTGCATTTGTTCACCCTTCCTTTCTCTCTTTCTGTACCCTCTTCAGTCAGTTTTAAAACAAAAAAACCCCTCATGCACATTAGCTGTCATCTCCTATGTCCTTCGGCCTCTGGTACCATGCTTTCCCTCTCCTTTCTGTTTCCATGGAGGGCCTATTCTGGACCTTCTAGAGAATGAAATTGTATAACATGGAAGGTTTGTATCTAATTTCTTTCACCTAACACAATCTTTGCAAGGTTTATCAAAGTTGTAGCATAAGTCAGTCCTTGATTCCTTTTGCAGAGTGAATAATATTCCACTGTATGTCTAGACCATATTTTATATCCACTTATTCAGCCATGAACATTTGGGATGTTTACACTTTTTTGGCTCCTACTAATAACGCTGCTGTGAACATTCCTGTAGGAATTCTTGTGCAGACATTTGTCCTCATTTCTCTTGGCTCTAAACCCAGGAGGATCCTGTGGTTACCATATCTTTAATCTTTTAAGGAATGTTTCCTTTCTTTTACTCCTATGTAGGCAATAATAGTTTTATGTTTTCCATTTGGCAAATGGGGACACTGAGGCACAGAGAGGGTAAGTGGTTTGGTGACCTACACAGGGCTCCACAGCTAACTAATAGTGGAGCTGTGATTTGAGCCCAAGGGCTCTGGCGCCAGAGCTCCAGTACTTAATAGCTGCCCTGTGCTGCCCCTTGGCTCACAGACTGTGTCCAAGTCCCATGAGGCCTTGGGGCAGCTGAGTCTTTGCCTTTGGCCGAAGTCCATGCTTGCTGAGTCCTCCCATTGCTGCTTGCAGGCCAGGGCCGACAGTGTGCCAAGTCTGCTCACTTTGTCCCCAGAGAAGCTTTGCAACCCCAGCTGCTCAGAAGGCAGCAGGGCTCTGAAGAAGCAGCCTGCAGGGCGGGGCAGGGCCTGCACAGCATTTTGAAATGGCCACACATTTCCACGTTTGTGGCTGAACACGGGCCCCATGGTGGAGTGTGAGGAGTTTGCTTTATCAAATGCACACCACAGCCAGCCAGACAAAAGAAATGACAGTGCGTGTTTCCATTCCTCGTGCCTCCCATCTTCAGTGACCAGACAATTTCAATTTATGGAACGACAGAGATACTGCCACCACCATGGCCAGGCAACTAGAGCAAACAGGGAAGCCTCCACTTGTGGCTGCATATGGGGAAGGATTTGGAAAGAAAGACAGAGAGGAAAAATTCACTTCAGGAGGAAAGAAGTGGAGGAGGCCTAGGGACTGAGGCTGAAGCTAGTCAGAGGGGGCCTGGGGTAAACACTTTCTGCAGCCTGGCATCTGAAAAGTCTGAACCTAAATCGACAGCCTCATCATGAAAGGTCCAGCCGGAGTGCTTTTCAGACATGGGCCAGGGAACTGTGGAGCAAATGCAACCTGGTGGAGGGTTCCACTGCACCATTGCAGGAGTGGGCAGCAGTGAAAGCAGCAGCGCCTTTCATCCTCACCTGGGACAAAGTGTAGGAACAGCCTTTTAGATTGTCTTCTCATGGCCACCCTGTTCCAGTACGTGACCACGTCTCTAATGAAGATATCCACCTATCTGTGTTTGTATGTTCCATGCTTCACTTTCATCCTCAGTCCCACACAGACAACCAGGCCTGGCCTGGCTTCTTCAGGGGAGGTGCTTGCCACTCTTTTTCCAGAAAAGGGTCCTGGGGCAGGAGGAAACAGTCAGAAGGAGGGTTTCAGATCTGTGGGTCCTGCTGTATACAACGTTTTGAAGCCACATCGAATTTTAATAGCAGGCTTCTTTCAACATGCTTGTTTGCTACGTAATGTGGAAATATTTTTATGGAGTATAAAAATATTCTCTTATTGCAAACAATATAAAGTAAAATGCATATTTCCACATGCCCCAACAATATTTTCCTTCATACCCTTAATACTGAGGCTCATCTTATTTATTCACCCATGTACTTTGTGTGTGTGTGTGTGTGTGTGTGTGTGTGTGTGTGTGTGTGTGTGTGCTGATCCTGGGGCTTGAGCTCAGGGGGTGGTTGCTGTCACTTAGTTTATTCTCTCAAGACTGGTACTCTACCATTTGAGCCACAGCTCCACTTCGGGCTTTTTTTGGAAGTTCATTGGAAATTTGAGTCTCGAGGAGTTTCCTGCCTGGTCTGGCTTGGAACTGCAATCTTCAGATCTCAGCCTCCTGAACAGCTAGCATTACAGGCATGAGCCACTGGCGCCTGGCTGAGTTTCATTTTATTAATGGCTTTAGAATCTGAAGGCATGCTTGTGATATGCCAAAGAATGGCCAAGTCATGAAAAAGCATTAACATCTTCACTTCCAAAGGCATTCAAAGTACATAGATAACTTTTACTCCATTAATAATGTGGGAAAAAGAAGCACAGATCTGAGGAGAGGAAAACACAGCTTCCATGTTGGAAAGTTACCAGCTTGCCCTGTGGTGATCCTCAAATTGCTAGTGGAAAGTTTTGGTACTGGTGCTGAAATTCAATCAGTTCTGCTGCCAGTAAGGTTCTTTGGCATATGTCCCCATCTTTGTTACTACTTGCTGATTCCTCATTATTTTTTGCTTCCAGGAAGAATCTTTTGCAGTGCAACATGGACAGTCATTCCCAAATTCAACCTTTTCTTCATCTCATGAGCAAGATATACCTTTAACCCTGTAGCCCAGGCATCTCTGTGGTTGTCTTAGGTGGACAAATACCAACCTCCATTTGCTACCTTTTGGATGGCTCGGTTTTCTGACTTGCTATTGGAACAACTCTTCCAGCAGACGGAGAAGGTAGTTAGTTGGTAGCAGGGCCAATGGCCCAAGTTCCTGAGGCCTTCTATTGTCATTTGGTAAGGGGAGGGTATAGAGTACTTTCCCACTCTAAGATTCAATATATCCTCTAATGTTTTCTTTTGTTGGGGGCTCCTCTTGAGAGGCTTGTGCTTAGAACATTCTTTTCAGGGAGGGGTCAAATTTCTGAGGCCTTCACTCAGGCTTAGCATTCCTATGAATGAGGAGTGAGGAGATTTTGTGTCTCTCTGAGAATTTTCTTTGAAGGCATCTGGGATTGTTTGATAGACAAGAGTGGGCTCAACTTCTGTGATGGATCACTGGAGGCCTATTCACAGTTTGAGGCTCCTTTTGTATTTGGGGTTTACACAGGATGGTCTGCTTGTGGTATTTAATTTGGTCCAGGCTGGCCTAGAAAGGGTTTCCAGCCAAGTTTGGGCCATGGAACGTAGACTTCCAACCAATGATAAATCCTGTACCATTTTTTAACAGTAGCATAATACTCCATCAAATGGCTTTTTAAGCAGACATCTTGAAATTTCCAATTTAGGGTGGAGTCTAATCATTCTGTAATCCAAGATTTTGGGCACACATCTTTGAATGCCCATGGCATTTTTTTTCCCAGTAGCGAATTCTTATCATGTCAAAGCCACATCAGTTCTCCTCCATCATAGATCTTATTGTGCAAATGTGGGGGTATATCCTAGGTCAGCTAAACTTTTTTGAAGGCAGGGGCTGGCTTCTTTCAGTTAGGACAATGTAATTGCTATAGATTATATCAGTAGTTTATTTCTTTTCATTGCTGAGGAGTAGCATAATTTTTGTTTTGGGTTTTTGAGACAGAGTGTCACCATGTAGCCCAGACTGATTTAATACCCTTAGCAATACTTCTCCCCCTGAGTTCAGGGTGGCATGTGCCACCATGACTGGTTCAAATATGTTTTAATATTCAATAATTCCAGAATCCTTTCTTCCTTCCCTCCTTTCCTCTCTCTCTCCCTCCCTCCCTCCCTCTCTCCCTCCCTCCTTCCTTCCTTCCTCCCTCCCTTTCTCTCTCTCTCTCTTTCTTTCCTTCTTTCTTCCTCTGTTTTTAAAAAGAATTTTCCTTACTAGTCTTGTCTAAATAAATGCCAAGATGAGTAAGTTTGATTTCTCATGCATGTACAGAAAATAATTGTACTGAGATTTTCAGTGGGATCATAGTGATTGTGTAAATCCACCTGGAGGACCCTCAGATTTCCAATAAATAGCTTTGATTGTATGCAAACATGCTCATGCTTGGGGGAAACTACAAGGAGTTGGGTTTGGATCCTCCTGAGTTGGAGAATGTCCATTGGAAGTCCATGGGAAGAAGTAGGGAGAGAAAAGATTTCCTTATTGGCTGTCCTCATCTATTCTGAGGTCCATTCTCCACATGGCCCAGGAAGTGACTGAAGGCTTCCATTGTAGGATCAAGACAGTGTCCAGAGCACTGTGTGGTCTTAGTCTGTCCACCTGCCTCACTAGGCCCTACCCATTGGCTGCCTTCCCATCCCAACTGGCTTTTGCCCTTGATGTTCTCTCTGCCTGGAACAACCTGGGCCCACTTCATTGCA
Source organism: Dipodomys ordii (assembly GCF_000151885.1). Taxonomy (NCBI): domain Eukaryota; kingdom Metazoa; phylum Chordata; class Mammalia; order Rodentia; family Heteromyidae; genus Dipodomys; species Dipodomys ordii. The sequence continues at coordinate 1,544,784 of NW_012267305.1, forward strand.
TGTCTCGATTCTTCCTTCTGTCACTTAATCTCAAGATGCAAATTATCCTCTACTACCAAACTACCCACAAACAGGCTTCTTTTCTCTCCTTCATAGGCCTTAACACAACTTTTCTATTGTACTGTAAATGTGTTTATATCACCTCTCTCCTTTTGGTTAGTTGTGTGTGTATCTCTAGTGGCCAGTTCATCAATCACACACTAATCTAGGGCTTCATAGGTATTTTGTAGCTGTGATTAACATCTACAACCAGTTTAACTGAAGTAGAGGAGATTAACTTGGAAATATATGAGTGGGCTTCAGCCAGTCAGTTGAAAGGCCTAAAGAGCAAAATTATTTTTCCTGAGGAAGAACAAATTCTGCTCCAGGACTTCAGTGTCAGCTCCTGCCTGATAAAGTCCAGCCTGCACTGTAGATTCTGGACTTCTGTTGCCAACTTCCATCTCACATATATGCGAATGTACTTCTAATTTGTTGTTTCTCTGGCATAATCCTGGCAGATGCAAAACCTCCTCCCCAATTGACTCTGTCAGGTTGGGAATCACATGCACCTACGTCCTTGTGCATGCCATATACATTATCATTGAATCACAGAATAGCCACACGCTAGGGAAGCCTAGCATATATTATGTTTTAGGACTTGTGTTTAGACTCCTTGGCTTTCCTAGTGAGAGAACCAGTAACAGATAATTGGTTACCCACAGGCCTTAGCCCTGGTGTCCCAAAAGAACCTGGGCCTGCTGTAAGGAACAATGTCATCCTCCCTGAGTGGGATGATACGGTGGATTCTGAAAGGAACCCTTCTCCCAGCAACCCCTGGTTGTTTCTGCCTCTTCTGTGAGGAGGCCTTTGGGTCACCAGTAGTTCTTCAGGAACCTCCAGCTGACAGCTGTGAGACTTCTACTTCACAATCCACCCAGGGAAGAGATTCCAGCCAGGATGGGGGCCTACATAGAAACTGAGACCAGACTGCTCTCAAAGGCAGGATGATGGTGGACTCCCACATAGAGTCACCAAGCAGCCTCCAATCTCTGGCATCTGTTCTTCAAGGGGTGTGGAGGGCTTTAGCCCATTGTGGCAGCCAACCCTCTGGCGAGTGGAAGTCAGACCCCTACTCAGATGAAACACACAAGCAAGCATAGCCCACAGAACTACAGAGAGCATCATGCTTCCAGCCAGATGGGAGGACGGGCCCAGGGTACTGTGGGTCCTGAGAGCTATGGGGCAGCAAAGTGTCAACTTTAAGAACAAGGGGAAGTTGGTATTTTGACTAGAGGACTTAGGAGGAAAGAGCTGAGACTAAGCCAGATTGTTCTGGGCTGAGGGTAGGAGGCAGGACTGCCATTCTTTACAAAGGGAGGAAGAGAGCTGGAGTTGGCCTTAGACAGTTGCTCCTGGGAGGATGCTAGTGAAAGCAAGCCTGCTGATGCCATGAAAGGGACGTCATGACAGTAAAATGGGAGGAGCCTGTAATAGTGAGGTCAGGCCAGGGTCAGGGGGTACAGGGTTGGAGGAGCTAGTCTTCCCTGTGGCTTGGCCTTGAGTAAGCCCATGTGTTTGGTTTGGGAAGTTAGACTGCTCTGGAATGGAAGGGGAAACTAGCTTAGAAGGTCAAACTCAGCTTTTATTGTGAATCTTTGGGGACTAGCAGAACTGAAGTAGGAAGAGCTATGGCCAGGGGTTTCACAGGACAATAGTCAGTGGGCATGTAACCCAACACACAGCTAGTGATGGGCCAAGGGCTGTCATGGCACCCAGCCTTTGATGGCTGAGACAGAGGGACAGGACAGATGGGCCAAGTGATCCAGTGTGGCTCTGAGGTGAACTTGGGGGCCTGTTTGGTAAGTATAGACAGGGGGCACTCAAGACAGAGAAACAATGCTCAAAGAGAGTGGTGACTGGCTGCAGAATACAGGTGGACCATATCTATTACCTGGACCTATTTGATGCTTGGTAGGAAGCAGGTGGGGCTTTTGTGAGTTCAGGGCTTTGCAGTGAATGTGTTTCCCTGGTCCACAGACTGGAGTGGTTGCTTCCATCACTAGGATATTTGCCCTTCATCACAACTAATGAAAGGCTGGATATGGGCATCTTCTGAGAGCATTTTTAGGCTCTGCAGGACATGGCAGACCATCGCAGAACACATATTAACTACATCTGATCCCACTGTTGCTTATTATGCTAGTGTAGTATGGTGTAGTGTAGTGTGTGTATGTATGTGTGTGTGTGTGTATGTGTGTTCCAACTAGCTTCCTCCCACCTTTTGGGGTAAGATAGGGTAGCAGGTCATGATATAAAGGGAAAAAATTAAGATGTGTGAGAAGATAGGCTCTCAGCTGGGGATGGGACAAATCTGATCTCCTTCCACTGGTATCCTGCACAGAAGGCCAGCCAACTTTGACCTTCTCCCCACATCCCCCCTGATGACCTCTTCTGGTAGGATCACAGAGAAGGAGCGTGCTTGGGTCTAGCCCAAGCTTTGATACCGAGACAGGGTGAAGGAAAGTGAAGCCCCTTTTTCTCACACATTGTAGGGGTGCTCACCTGCCTAGTTGCAATACTAGGGCCTTATGGCTACCTGTGAAAGGCAAGCATTTTTCCAGGTAGCTGACATATCACCTGCCTCACAGCCACTCCTGGCCCAGCCACTCTTGGTAATTGTCCCTTACTCAAGAATTAAAAGTCTGAGTAGGAATCTGGTGGCTGATGCTTGTAATTCTAGCTATTCAGGAGGCTGATATCTGAGGATCCTGGGCCACCTAGAGCAGGAAAGTCTGTGAACTCTTATTTGCAATTAACCACCAGAGAACTAAAAGTGGTGCTGTAGCTCAAAGTGGTAGAGTGCTAGCCTTGACTGAAAAAGCCCAGGCTCTGAGTTCAAGCCCCATGACTGACCAATAAAAAAATTAGGTCTGTAACTGGATATGCCGCAGTCTCAGAGCCCTGAATTTAACTTTCATGGCTCTTCCATGGTTCACTGTCTTCATTGTCTTGCATCTATCCAGATGTTGCTTTTAACAAAGTATGGAATGCTATTCCATTTAGCTCCATCCAGGATTGAGGGTGGCAGCATTTGGCTCAGGATGGGCAAGTACAATCTTTGTCAACGGCAAGAAGATTGTGGAGTGAAGACCCTAAGGAATCCTTGTCCATGTCCCTACCATCAAATGACCTTCAGGGCTACCTGCTTCCTCTTTAAACCTCTGTAAAATGCACTGTGGTGCCAAAGTGTTGCAGCATGTGCTACTCAAACATAACCCCTGTGCCTTAGAAGGAACCAAAGATGCTAGCAGGCTTAGCTGCCTTGGGGGCAATGGAGGGAGGGAGGACTGTAGGTACTGAATGCTCCCTTGGGAAAAATGAAAAAAAAATAGAGACACTTGTTTTTTTTCTTGGCTGTTTATTACAGAACAAAGAAAAAAAAAACAGTGCTGGCTGGAAACGCGCCAGATTGCAAATATAGAATCAAAATACAAGGTGGCAATTAAAATACGATTACACAAAGATCTGGACAATGAGAAAAGTTTACAGGACAGTGGATGTGGGTGTTCTATAACAGACACTTAAATATACATGACAATAATCGCAGATAGAAACCATCAAAGACAAAGCCCAAATCAATGATTAATGTTTACAAATGTTTGCCCCAAACCACAGAGCTTTACATCAAATTGAATGCAAAGGACTTTAAAGCAGACTATAGAGCAGGACAGGATCCCCTTTGCCGGCCAGGGGGTGCACCGAAGCTGTGTGGGGCTGGAGCTTTCTTTCCTTATGAATGAGTGCAGCCCTTCAGGTAGACAGCTCTGCTAGGGCTCAACTCCCAGCCACCTCTGTCACTTCTGCACCTTACCTAATTGGAAAGGACACTCTCACCCAACTACCAGTGTCTCTGGGACACTTAACAATGCAAAGCTGTAATGCTATAAAATGCTCATCAGGAAAGAGCTAGCAGAGATCGAAAGGTTTGCAAAAGAGATTAAGAGTCACACGCGGTGATTGAATTTTTAAGGAAAATGGAAATGAATGACCAAGTGGTTTTCTATTTGGCATTTGTCAGTTTGCAAATATCCCTTGGTCACGCGCGCGTGCGCACATACACACAAACATACGTCACTCATCATATCATAACCATAGTGACTCATCCACCTGGCTTAACAAAGCATCACTAGAGCCAACAACACAGTCTGCGTATTTGTAACAATGCATAATAAACACAAAACAATGCAGAATGAACACAACCCAATTGAAACCAAAGCCGTCACTTTATTTACAAAGTCACAAAACCAAGTATAAATACTTCTGTCATTAATGTTTAGGAAAACCATTTACAAAATTTTCAAATATGTACAAGTAGCTTGAAAAATCACCAGCTTGCTATTTCGTAGAGAGAAGAGAGATGGATGGACAAGGCCAACACTACTCAAATTGTGCGGAGGGGTGAAGTGTGACTGCCTGGAACCAGTTATGAATTTGCTGTGGGTTCAGACCATAGCAGCGTGGGGTAGGGGGGCGGAGGTTCTGGGAGTATCCTACTCTGATTTAAGGCTCCCCAGAACCCTGGGTGAGTTGGCCAGCATTCTGGCCTCTGGCATTATGGGCAGCATAATGCTGTTCCAAAATATCATCAATCAGCTTTAAGTCACACATCCAATCTTCATTTATACCCACACTGGGGTCTTTCATGAGAGTTTCCATGAGATCTACCTCATTGCAGTCAGGGGGCAAAGTCGAACCATTCCCTGGGGGCTGGTCCTGGAGCGGGAAGTTATCAGGTAGCAGCTCAGGGGCTGTATCCATTCTATTGTATGGACCCAAGGAGTGGCTAGCGGCAATGGCAGAAGCAGCAGCAGTGGTGGCCATGATAGTGGCCATATAGCTTGGTGGCTCAATGGCCTGAATTGGACTCATGGGAGCAGAGTGGGCTGTGCCTGGCTGGGGGGCCGTGGGGGTGCTCAGCACAGGCACAGGGCCCTGCACTGGACTCTGTTGGAGATTGTGGTTGCCCAACAGGCCAAAACTGGCATTGGCCAGGGCACTACTCACCTTCTGGCCAGGCCTGCCTCTTGGGGCCACCTGATTGGGCTGTATCGCCGTTTGCTGCAGTGGAAATGTCGGCGCATGTGGGGGCACGCTCACAGGTGCCTTGGCAAAAATGGAATTGCTACCCACAGGTTGGTGGGTGCTGTTATCTACATTTGAAACCACTGTGGTCTCAGATACCGCTGCCACCACCCATGTAGCACTGTTGAACACAGTGGGTATTCTTGCCACATGGGGTAGCCTGCGCTGGTGGAGACTTAGAGCTTGGCTGGTGGGAGGCCTGGGATGGAACTTGCTCAGGGGCACTCCTGGGGAATTGGCCTTGGGACTCTGTAGATGCTGGCACACAGAGCCAAGACTGTCAAAGGGGGAGTGGCCCGAGCTGGACATTATATGATATTGATGACTGCAGTTGAATATTCCTTGCTGCTTCCTCAGAGTTGATGAGATCATACCCATGCCATTTGGACTCTGGTGCCTGGTGAATGGCATTATTCCTGGACTCAGATTGTTCAGAAGGACCCCAGTTTTGGGTGGCATCAGATTCTGGCTGGCTGGGGAGGTTGCCTTGGTCTGGCTACACTTGGAGGTGACTTGTTCTTGGACGGCTACAGGGAGAGAGACAGGAGGGTGATTTTCAAAAGCATGTTCAGCTTAGCACAGACACTGCATGCCCAGCATTGACCGTACCTCCCACTGTGTACTTCCCTACTAGGCCTCCCCTGTACCTTCCTTCCACTCAAATGTCCTCAGCCTGGAACACAGGACTTTGGGGACACTGTCCCATACCTCCCTGGTCTATATTCACAGCACCCCTACTCTGCTGGGCTTGAAATGCCACCTGACCTAGCAAGCTTCCCAAGCATACTAGAAGCTCCAGGAGGCCGGAAGACATCGGCTTTGACCTTCAGTGCTGTGTATCAAGGGTTTGGCAACTGCCTCTGCCCGCTGTAATATATTTTATAGTGGAGGAGAAAGAAATTAGGGAAGGAGGGAGGGGAAGAAGAGAGAGGGAAGGATGGAAAAGTAAGGAGAGAGAGAAGGGAAGGAAGGAAGGAAACGAAGGACGACTAGGAGAAAGGGAGGGAGGGCAAGGAGGAGGTACCCAAGGAAAGGGCTGAGGAAGAAGGTTCAGTCTGTCCGATTGCAGAGGGCATGGGCTTGCTTCAGCATCTTTGTCTGATGAGTGGGGTAAGAGGTGGGGACAGTGGTGTGGCCGCCTCTGTGTTCCCATATGTGGAGATCTGAACTAGAGTAGGGTTTCTTTCTCTTTTTTTCTTTCCTTCTTTCTTTTTTTTGGGTGGGGGGAAATCGGTCATAGGGCTTGAACTCTGGGCCTGGGAGCTGTGCCTGAGCTCTTCAGCCCAAGGTGAGTACTCTACCACTTAAGCCACAGAGCCACTTCCGGTTTTCGGGACTGGCTTTGAACTACTACTCTCAGATCCCAGCCTCCTGAGTAGCTAGGATTACAGGTGTGAGCCACTGGTGCCAGTTTGGGGTTTCTTTCTAAAGGCTGGAATCTAGGATTGCTTGGGAGTAACTGCACTGCAGAAACAAGAGTGGTAGATAGAAAGGGACCTAGGTGCTAATTCTGACAATGTTTTCTCTCAGCTGTGGCTGGTATCTGCTGGTGTTTTTGTGGTATGAAGCCTGAAATATCTGTCTATCATGAAGTTTGCCCAAGGTCAAGCAGGAACAGGAAGTGTGAGCTGTTAGTCCCAGCCTGTTATGACCCCGCCTCCCCCCCCACCCCCCGCCACCACAGTCTACTTATGGTGATGAGTGGCGTTATTTTTCTTGTAAGTATGCCTAGGATTTTTCCTTAGCATGAAAGTGTGAAGGCTTTTGGTTAGGTTTAATTGGTCTCCTAAGACTAACCCTCTACCAAGATCAGACTTTGTGGAACATGTCTGTCACTTTTAAAGATGAAGCCTGACTGTTAAGTCTACCCTGGATAGAGGACACAGATGTGTGGTGGGTATAAGGTCCAAAGGGACAGGGGTTTTTGGAAGAGAATGCAGGGACAATCATGTGGCAGGTGACATTGTCTGAGGGACAGAGGACAACTGCCAAGAGCCTCAGATTGTCCCTTTGGTTTGTTCCAAGATCATGCCATGGCTTCTAATGACTGCTTCACTTAAAGCTTCCCTGCCCAGTCTGCAAGCTCCATGAAGTAGGTGCCATGCCTGACCACTGGTAACTGCTTTGTCCTCAGCCAGTAAATGTGGCAGGACATGGATTCCTGTTATCTGTAGAGGCACTGGGAGGCCTCAGCATAGACTGTCTAAGGGGGAGCATCTTGGACCCCCTTTTATATACCTCATACCTGCCAGAATACCCCAAAACCCATTAGCAATAAGAGTGCATGTGTGAGGAAAGGTTAGGCTAAGAACTCTGGTCCCCTCCCATGGACAAGAGTGGCTTTTAAAAGGTCCGACTAAGCCCAGTCAATCTCTTGAATTAAAGTGATTTTTGGGACTATTTTTTGGAGGGGTCCTGAGGTGGGGCCTGTACTCTGGGCCTGGGTGCTGTCCCTCAGCTTTTCAGCTCAAGGCTAGTGCTGTACCACTTCAGCCACAGCGCCACTTCCGGCTTTTTCTTTTTGCTTATGTGGTGCTGAGGAATCGAACTCAGGGCCTCATGCATGCAAAGCAAGCGCTCTGCCACTGAGCCACCTTCCCAGCCCGATTTTTGGAACTATTAAGATCAGGCCTCCAGCCAGGCACTGGTGGCTCATGCCTGTCATCCTAGCTACTCAAGAAGCTGAGATCAGAGGATCGTGGCTCAGAACCAGCCCAGGCAGGAAAGTCTATGAGATTTCCAATTAACCCCTCAAAAAGCAGAAGTGGAGCTGTGGCTCAAAGTGCTAGAGTGCTAGCCTGGAGCAAAAAGAGCAAGGACAATGCCCAGGCCCTGAGTTCAAGCCCCACAACCAACAACAACAAAAAGAACCAAGCCTTCTTAAAGGTGGCTGCCAATATGAATGAACTATCTGGACACCATTTAACTGGCTTTCGTACCTCTTCTCTCTCTGTCTCTCTGTCTCTCAGTACTTTCACATCACACATAGCAATTGCCTACTGGGAAATGAATTCTCACACACTTGCACATAAGCACCTTCCTCATACTGGCTACTTTGGATACATTGATCTTAACCACTTACCTTGCAATGGACTCATTTGCTGGGCGATATGCTCACTCCACTGTTTAGGGGTCATTGCCGTAAGACCTGATCTCTGCTTCTCTTGCTAAATGGAAGATTGAAAAGATATGTTAGGTTACAGCCACACAGAACTATTAGCCTTGGATTTCTGTATGGGGACCTAGGACTTGGCTTTGGTGCAGCAAAAGCATGAGTGAACACATCAACACACACTTGCATGCATGCCCCACCCTCCCGAGCAAGATCCACAGCTATAAATACAAGTAGATTCTGTGCCTGGGTTAAGAGAAACAACTGCAACAGCATAGGATGAGCAGGAGGGCCAGAGCTTAATAGCGAGAGCACATAGAAAAACAGTGAGGCATTTCGGATATCCATCTACTCAGGATGGCTCAGCAGTGAGACGTGATCATCAAAAAAATGTAATATTAGGCTGCATTATTAGAAGCAGAATATGTAGAAGGAGGGAGGTGACAGTCCTATGCTACTCTGCCTTGGCCAGAACCATGCCCCCAGTACCAATAGGTATCTGGGCATGCCCGTCTCAGGGAGATCCAGGCATATGAGCTACATTCAGAGGATGATAAACAATAGGAGTAGGGACTGGATTTCAAATTTCCCAGACAAGTCAAGACTGGACAATCCAATGTTGTGGCTGGAGCAGAACAGACACTGGGCTCTTTGGTGGTGGGTAGTACTGCTGAGGCTTGGGCAGTCCTGCTATGAGCAGCTGGAGAGTGACGCGAACAGATGGACACACTGTCTGACACCAAGAGTAGCCAGACACTACCAATTTCTTTTCCTGCTGAATAGGGAGGAGCTTCCTGTTTTCATCTCAGAGCCTGTGATGTGAGCAAGGAAAGGAGCTGTGCTCACATCCCAGAGCTTGTGATGTGAGCAAGGGGAGGAGCTATGCTCAGGGGCTCAGGCTGGCAGAGTCTGGGATTCACTCATGAAGCCAAGGGAGGAACACAGTCAGGTAAGAATAAGAAAGGCCCAAGGCCAGAGAAGGCACAACTCACTGTAAGATTCTCAGCAAGTCAGAGCCAAGTGATTGTAGGTCTTGACTCCGAATCTAATGCTCACACGTCTCTGCTCACATGCTGCCAGCTCTCCCTTTCTCAAGCAGCCTGCCTGGCAGCATCCAACCATCAAGGCTGCTGTGTCAAGGAGCATGCGCCCACAGACCACTTTCTGGCTTGTGTCTCCAGATGCCAGAAGACTTCATGCTTTAACTGGGGCTGCCTACGAAGTGCCTGCTCTGACAGAAAAGGCCCCAGACGTCCTCTGCATTGGTGGCTGGAGTGGGAGAGGGTGGGGCGGAAGGCCAGTGCTTGGGAGTGTGCCCGGCTTGCAGGCCTGGCAGTAGCTCCTGGCTTCAATTCCTGCCAAGGCAGAGAGGACAAACACATGGCACTGGGAAGACTACACTAGAAGCCATTTCCCCAGACTGGGCTTTGCTTTTCCATCCTGCCCTTAGCCTGCTTCTTGTCCTAACTTGTACCTCCTCCTGCTGAGGGTGGCTGCTTATGGGTAGAGGGAGGATGCTGCCTCTCAGCTGATCATCTGATCATTCGAGTGGTCCTCTTCCTGTGGAAGCACTGATGGGGCGGGGCATGCTTAATGTCTCGTGCGTGTCCCACCCATTATTTCCTTTGATTTCTTGTGGAGGTCACATGACCATCACAGGCCACAGCATCTGCCTGAGATGCTCTGAGTAGGTGAGACTTTCTTGTTTGGGGAGTGTATGTGTGTGTGTGTGTGTGTGTACACTTGGGCTTGAACTCAGTACCTCACATTCTCACTTGGCTTTTTTGCTCAACGTTGGTGCTTTACCATTTGAGCCATATGGACACTCTGGTCTTTTTGCTGGTCAGTTGGATATAATAAGCTCTTGATTTTGTCTGCCTCAGCTGGCTATGAATCAGCAATGTCAGATCTCAGCCTCCTGAGTAGCTAAGATTACAGGTGTGAGCCACAGGCAGTGCCCAGCAGGGTGAGCCATTTCTGAAAGCAGCCCTTTTCTTTCTATCTCCCTCCCGCCCCGCCCCCACCCGGCCACGACCCTTATAACAGCTTGGGGACATCAGGACAGATCTACAGTCTACTGTTTCCTAATGTGAAACCTCGGGATCCAGAGCTTAAATGACTTGTTCAGATCAACATGTGTAAAGCCTCCTAACTACAGACCCAGGGCTTCGAGTCCTTCATCCTCATACATCTGGAAATAAACTCCTATCTTTCTACCTAGATCTACCCCTAGTCCACCTCCAACCCCTCTTACAACCTCATTAGATTAAAAAATTCCACTTATATGGGACAGATGGAGGTTAGCCAAAGAAATAGGAAGGGAGGACAGGAATCTGTGAAAGGACCTATTACAGAGAAAGTCTGCCCATGGACATGGAAAACAAAAGGAAAGGCTAGCTTGGAGCTGAAATCAGAGGATGTAGGTGCTGGATACCACTTGCTAGCTGAAAAGGGGCATTTCCTACCCAGACTAGCCATATAGGGACTAATGACATGATGGTGAATCTTCATTCTCAGAAGCACAAGTTCCAGCACATCCAAAACTTAAAGGAAAATGTGGCCAAAGCCAAGTTGTATCCTTGCTCAGCCTGTAGTGCTGGTAATCAACTCTGGAGGATCTTTGCACACAGGTGTCTCTTGTGGGCTGGTCACCTCACCAAGGTGTCTAAGAGCAGGGCCAGTCCTCTCTCTGCTCCTGCCCTGGTCAATCCTGTTGTCCCTGGCAGAGGGAAGCAGGGCATTGTCTGCAGGCCTACAGAGGGGGCCGCTTCCTTTGTTTTGCAGTGTTTTGCAGACGGAGGCTCCCATCCTTTGTTCTAAATCAATGTGCTCCAAAGATAAGCCCCAAGAAAACAGTTGTTGCCTTTTGACACTGACAATTAGAATCGTTGGAAAATGGAGAAAACAGGAAATGACAAATGGTTTCAGTGACCAGGAGGAAACAGTGGCTGAAATTGCTGTTTAGTGACGGTACATTCGATTTCTGTCCTCTGGTGAAAAATAGCTCAGGTCATGTGGATTTTTAAAAGTAAAGTTACACAGGGGCCATCAAAACCCTCAATTTTTCGAAGGCTGCAAATGCCAAGGTCACTCAATCCCATCGAGCCAGTGACAGTGACAGGCAGGCCCTGTGTGAGTCACAGAGTGTTTCCCACGTGACCACCATGGTGAGTGTAGGGCTGAGGCCAGCTGGAAGTACCAGGGAACTAAAGCCCTGCTCTTCCTTTGCCACACCCTCTCCCAGCCCCAGTATGCCACATTCACAGAATGGTCCTGGGCTGCCTTTTAGAAGCTTCCTGCTGATACTCAGAAGATAGAAAGACCTATTGGTCTCTGGAGGCTGATGGAAATGCTACGGCCTCAACTTGTGTGATCGCAAACTCCACACTCGATCACTGTCAACTGGTACCATGGAGCCTGGCACGGGGTTTGCCAACGAATTGGGACAGGAGCTGCATCTGCTCTACCCAGCATGTACCACATGCTAATTTCTTCCAAGCCCCTCATCTGAGGTCATACTCTCAGCTTCTGTATTGGGAAGCCTATTTCATTACTAATGCCAGCACTTAAAGTACTCTCCAGTTGGGTGAAGGTGAGAGGACTGGCAACCAGCAGGAATTGGACAGGTGAGCCACAAAAAAATTCCTGAGATTCAGCCAGATTCAGATAACACTCACCCCATAATCCTCTAGAGGAGGGCAGGGAGATAGGAAGAAAGGGAGGCAGAGGGAGAAGGGGAGGAGGAAAAGACAGAAGAAAGAGGAGAGGAGGACAGCAGAGAAGAAAGGGAGAGGGAGGAAGAAGATTTCTTTTCCTCTAGGAGGTGACCCTGCCTCATCTCCCAGAGCAGCAGACATTGCCCTATGAGCGTCCCACACAGAGCCAGCCTGCCATGTGGCAGAATGTAGTCAGTTATCTGCCTTAAAGATTAATCAACTATAGTGTGGGCTTGTTTATTATTCCATGTAGACAAACACTTTCTTTTGTAGATTTTGTAAGCCACATTAGAAGTAACTTACTCACCCTGTGACTATAAAGCACCTAACCCTACCTTATGTGCCCAAGGACTCAATGGGCAATTGGACCTGATGGAGCGGCCCAGCCCATCTTAGTATCAGCCAACTGACAAACATTATTGGTTTACTATGGTCCAGGCTCTGTTCCCAGAGCCATGTTGTCGTGGGGTGTTTCTATACTTATGGAGCCTAGACAAGACAGGGAGAGTGGCAAGCCACAAGTAAATCAGTCAAAGAAGACCATGTTCTAAAGACAATATGTGATGGTTCATGGTTGATAAATTGACAGCCATTGCCAGAACCCTCAGTCACGTGGGGACCTAGAGGAGGGAATGTGGAATGTGCCTGCCTCCTCCATGTTAGGCAAAACATGGGGCAGTGTTGGCCTTGCTGAAGCCTTTCCTTGCTCTTCTGGACAAATGGGGCAGGAGCTGCCCACCCACAGTGCTATCCCGCATTCAATGCAGTCTGAAGCTGCTACTGAGGGCCTCGGAAAATAAGTGTCATCAAAACCAAGTGACTGAGCTTCCAGCAATCTGTCCCTTTTTTCTCCTCCCTTGGCTGTTTTCCTCAGGGCCTATGAGTGTGTAAGCTTTTCTGCCTTCTCCTCAGTCTTGGTGCCTCCAGGCTGGCTGGTCTCAGCATGGCTTGCTTTAAATGCTGGGAATAATCCTGTGCCAGAGGAAACCAGAGTCTGTCTTCATCCTCAAAGTGCTTCCATCTTCCATCTCACTATGACTCACAGGCTGCAGGGACAAGGGAGAGGTTCATGCCTTCTAGGTGGGATCAGCTTCCCAAGTTCCTAGCAACCCCCACCCACTGCCCCTGTCCCTGGCACTGGCTCAGGCAGGGCAGAAAGACCGTGAGGTGGAGGATAGGAACTCTGCAGGCCTACTAGCTGGGAGCTTTGCCATTGTGGCTTCCAAGGCTTGGGAAGGGCAGGGCAGAGCAGGATGGAAGCTACGACATCCTGAGTGGATGTCTCCATCCGTTTTGCTAATTCTGTTTCCCTGGCAGCTTTGGGCTGGACAAGATTCTTCTGGTTTCAGCCGAACAACGAACAGCTGAGGAGTGGTGTGACTCGGAGGGAGAGAGAAATCAATAGCCCTTGAATGGAAAGCACTGCTTGTTCTTCCAAGCCAGGGCAGAGACTGGATAAAGAGAACAAGGCTGTATGTACTAAAGCAGAATTTCCATTAAAGGCCAGAATCCCAGGAGCCCCTTTCAGTTTGATGACCATCTTCTGATCGCTATCACTTAGCAAATGCTCATTTCTTCAGTTTTCTTTACAGATAGGGCAGACATCCTGTGCGCATTGATATTTCATGCACTAGAACAACAACTTTGTGATCCAAATGAAATTCTCTGCCAAGGCTGGTATCCATCATCTTGTTCTCATGGCTGCTAATGTGACTCTATGGGGGCATGCCACACCATGCCTGCTACACTCTAGGATCCAGAGGCTGCTCCGAACCCACAGCCACCTTGCACAGACTCAGTTGCCTTTTGCATTGCCATTGTCTGCCAATCCTGTAGTGGGGGAATCCAGCTTCCCACTTGGAGGGTGTAGGGGTCAAAGAACACTGCAGGGTGTGAAAGTCATGGCCGATTATTGGTTGGGGAGGCTGTTCCAGAACATGTACTAGGTATCAACCAGGTAGGCCTTGCGTGAGGGCATGCAGAGCTAGGCTCCCAGTGTAGCAGCTGGGCTAGGCAGGCAAGTAGGGAAGTGCAGTGTCAGAAGGTGTAAGGTAGAAGGAGAGAGAATAACAGTGCCCTGGGCAATCCCCTGTTCACTTCCCTAGAGATGAGGTTAAAGTGCCTGGAGCACTCTTCTTGCTTTGGTTGTTCACTTGCCAGACAATGCTAAGAAGAAACTAGTGTATAGCAGAGCCAGGAAGCACTTAGGGACCCCTAGCAGGTGTATAGAACTTGTATGGCTTGCAAAGAGCTTGCCTTTAGAGCTGTCACCTCCTGAGCTCCTCCCAACAACTCTGTGAGGCAGGCGGGCGGGCAGGCTGAGCAGGGGACCATGCCCCAGTTGACAGATGAGGAAAAGCGAGGCTCAGGGAGAAATGACTTACCTGCAGCGTCGCAGCTAGGCAGTAGAGGAGCAGGCACCTGCCTCCAGGCCTTCGGATCCCAGCCGCCCCAGGGCGCTGCCTCTGAGGTGCTGTACGAGGAGGTGACTCGGGCCAGCTCATGAGCAAAGGAGCTGCCGGGCAGGAAGGACTCACTCCCCAGAGCCTGGCGGGATGGGGGCTGTCGCCCGAGGCTGACCTGGGGGGGCCTGGCTTCCCCAAGCTTGCAGGATTTGTCTACATGAGTCTACAACAACCGATTGAACAATCCATCAGCTGCTTGGCCATGAAATGGTTTGGACTGATTTCGTCACTGCTCTGATCACCTAGTTGGGTTGTCTATGTGCTGTGGTTATGCATCCTGACTGGTTTAGGGGCACAAACCCAAATAGCTTGGTGGTCTTAGCTTGCCTTAGCTCATGGACACCTTCAAGAAGCAGTTAAAAGGTATTTCCTCTCTCCTTTCAAAATGCCCATGGCATCTCCCCTTTCCCAATGCCCCAACAATTTATCTATAAGATGAGGGGGTTTGGAGAGCACTTCATGCCCATGAGTGGGTTTCGTGTGATGAGTCTCCTGCCTTAAGCAATCAGTCTTGATGACAATGGGACATAAAGCTAAATCAGATGGCTAGTTCATCAGCAATGACTTTGACTAATTTTGATCCCTCCCCCCTCCCCCCTCCCCCCGCCCTGTTCCTATTCCCCCACCCCCAGCATCAGAGTACACGACTCCAACTTGGTTTGTAGGCATGAGTTTGCCAACATGCTGAAGGACCTGCAAAACCAAATGGTGAGCACAAAACCAAGCAGTTGACCCTACCAGGCCTTAAGGTTTCAGGGCTTGTGTGGGTAGGACTTCCCTTGCCACTGTGTTTTATAGGACAAGAATTTTACCAGTATTGAGCATATTGAAGATGTAACCCAATTCTTTCAGCCAAGGCAATTAAAATAACCTGTACTTGATATCCATGTCAGTAAGAGCTGGGAAACTCAAATGTGCTGTCGATATGCAGCCATGGTGTCCAAAGGGCTGAGGGATGCCTTGTAATAAGGCATTATTCTTTCTACAGGATAACTATGCCTCATGCTCTTAATACCTGAATTGTGACTGATGCACTCTGTCACCCCAACATCCCAATACACAGGGATATAATCCTTCCCCCAATCTAAGTTAAACACTTGGATTCCATTGGATTCACTGCCTCCAATCAACACTAAATACCTATTACATAGATACATTATTTGAAATAACAGTAAGAACTGCCACCTTTGAATTCATTGAACACTTGTTATGCTCCAGGGACTATTCCAAGGACTTTAACTATTTAGTCTCCATCAATGCTTATAAACAGCTGTCGGTGAAGCTATTATAAGTCCTTACTTTACAGAAGAGGGTATTTAGGCCCAGAGAGATTAACTAAGTTGCCCAAAGTCACACAGCTAGTTTGTAGCAGAGCAAGATGCACACCGTGGCTCTGTGGCATTGTCACGGTGCATATATGCATGCATGATTACTAACTTGCCATACGGAAATCAAGCTTTCAAATGGGAAAAAAGCTGTTATAATGTGGCACAAGAAATATACCAGCGAGCTATTACAAGGGAGGAACAAGACAAACTCTAAGGAACAAATTATAAATATTTAAAATGATAAATCTTTAAAAATGGGAATAAAAAGACGATCCAACTATCTGCAAATTTTAGAGATAACACTAGCCCAGCCAAAGCAAAAATAGGTAACTCCCTCCAAACCCAAATGATTCTTTGCTATTTTGATGGTTTGGGGAGTAACTCTAAAGGGTGTAGAGGCTCCTTAGTACAGAAGCTCACTCACTGGCACCTATAGTTTCCTTTCATCAGGTTCCCATTTGTCCTTGAAGCAAAGTTGTCTTCTGAGACAGGAGTAGAAATTCTTTATACCTATACCCTTAGATGTTGGATAACTCTAAACACAATAACTTACAACCACACTGGCATTAAAAATCCCAATATGCAAATATTACTGGGGTTCTGATGACTTTCTTGCTCTGTGATGACTCATTCTAAAAGCAAAGAATCAATGTGTCTTATTTGTAGAGAATGAAAGCAGTTCAAAGCTTCTCCCCAGCAATCCCTCATAGCTTCATATGACTTGTGAGATGTTAGTGAGAGGTCAATATGAATACCCACAGAACTGAAGATAGTCCATGAAAATGACCACCTGTAGAAGATGCCTCCACAGTGTGGGCAACCCTAGCTTAGTATCACAATCAAGCATGGACCTGGAGTCACTTAGTGAAGTGGAGAAGGGTGTAAACACACAGTTTGCAGACACATGCTATCTGAGGCCCAGAAAAGGAGGGGATGCCATCCTATAATTATCCTTTCCACAGATAGTGATTTACCTTATGCTAGGATTCCTCTCCAAGTTAACATTCCTAGTGACTTTTTCTTTGGGCCACACATGTATAGGGTATGTGATAAGCAATTTCTGTTCCTAATTAAATGAAAGGCAGAAACACATGCTAATTGGTGATAAAGTTCCCAGTCAGGGTAACAACCAAATGTCATCTCTTTCCTGTGCGCCTAGTAAGAAAATGGCAGTGATGGAAGCTAAACCTGGATCTGACTTTAAAAAAAAAAAGAAGTCCAGGTTTTTAATTGCCAAAACTAAAACAATACTCTATGAAGCAATGTCCACAGCATAACCCTTATACTTATGCACCCAGTCTCCTCTGTCATCCAAGTTCTCTCAATATCTCCCAAAAAGCCATCCAAATGACAGAGGAGACAGGACAAATTTAATGCCTCTATTTACTTCATTTATCCCAAAGCCCATTAAAACTACAGTAAGGGTTCCAATTTTGTTTTTATGACCAAATCCTACTAGGAAAGTAAGACCAGAAAAGGACATAACAGCACCCTAGTTCATGAAGCTAAAATTTAGATAGTGGTATTCTTCTATAGTCATTCCCAGCTAACTGAGAGACTGAGACTCAAGCCAGCCCAGGACTTTGAAGCCAAGCTGGAGAACCTAGTTAGAATCCATCTCAAAAAAAAGTAGACACATAAATCCAACTGACTACCCAGCCCCAAGGAAGGTGAAACACAAGGCAGCAAAGGAGAAAGCTGAAAAGCCACTTGGTTTATAGGGTAGAATCTCTCTCAGGTTCAGCAACAAGAGCCTCATATTTTCTCTGAACCTGGACTGACTGTGAAATAGAATGGGTTGGCGAATATGGGGAGGGTTGGACGCTGTTGAAGAAGCAGATGGGTGCATTCCTTCCCTGATGCTGCATCCTTAGGAACCTGCTTTCGCTTCACTCTGGCTTGATCATAGCTGACCAACTTCCACTCTTCCTTCAATAGATCCTGTTGCCTGGATCAGCTGGCCAGATATCGCCCATGGAGATGTCCACAGTGACCTACATCTGAAAGCTCAAGGGCTTGGGCACAGGCGGTGGCAAGTGCAAATGCAAAACCCAGAGTATAGTGCATTCCCTCAGTGCCTCGCCCTCCTACCTTCGGCAGGTCTAGAACCAGGTCTGCCCAGTATCCCAATAGCAAGCTCTATCTGTTTCCAGATTCTTGAGACTTTAGCCACTGCTTTTCCTTAGCAGAAAGCTGGGAGTTGAAGATGACTGTGGCAGCTGGATTTGCTTTCTTCTGGAAATGCTCAGCTAGTAGTGCCTATGACTTCCTTTATGTATCTGAGTGTTATTTGCCACTCCATTTTTCAAAACAAACTTAGCGTATGTTTAAGAGTTCATTAGTAAGTGGTGAAGCTATCTAGCAAAGAAATAGAGTAACTGTTTTATAATCCAGGTCATGGGTAGCTTCATGAGGACAGGGGTCTGTAATTAAGAGGGACACACAAGGATCTTCTTGGTGCTCATCAACATTCTATTTCTCCCTGTGGGTGGGATTGTATAGATTCTCACTCTGTGCTTTTGGTTACGCTGTACATATAGATCTTGTACACTTTTCTATATCAGTATTATATTTCACAGTAAAGGAGTGTATATAATGTGAAATATATACTTGTATGTAGAAAAAGTAAATTCTTTATTCCAACATGCTAACAAGACTTGTCCTACTTCATACAGTTGTATTTATATATTTTATTCTCCCTTGAGAGTTATGTTGTCAGCATGTTCCAAGTCTACTATGAAACATGATACAATATATTTTTAAAAAAAGACAAAGGCACTCTGTAAATTGAAACTAATAAAGACCAACACAAAATGAAGCAAACCATCTGTGGAGTCTGTGTAGAAGATAACTAGCCACAGATATCGGTAATGCATGTGGTTTAACTAGGATGTGCTCAAAGCTCCTCAGAGTTTAGGGTTATTCTAGAATTGGCTCTTAGAAATCAGGAAAGGTTATTATTTCTAAGAAGAGAGAGGGGTACCTTTGGGGCTTCTAAGACATTTGAATATTTCATGTATTATCCCAGTTGGTATTCGGACCAGTTGTGTCTTATGCTACAAATCACAGTTCTATCTGGAGCTGCTCCAGGCTCAGGGAGTTGCAGGTCAAGGCAGCAAGCTCTAGCTCAGCACACTCTCAGCAGGCCATTGAAAACTTGCTGGCGTTGACTCTCTGAGTCCTTGTCAGGAATTCTGACTTTCAGCAGGGCAAGGGACACAGGGTCTGACTTCTTTCTGCTGGGATGTTTTGCTCTTCCTCCTGTCTCATGGTCACCTGTCTCTCCGATTCCCTCTCTATCTTACCATGATCTGTTTTCCTGCCAGCAAAGGTCTAACTTTCTGTCTTCTTGGGATACACCCATGTCCCTAACACTTTTATAATTTGAGGGGAAATGAGCAGTCACCTACTCAGGTCATTATTTTCTAGAGATGAAGTCCGGTGGTTTGACTCAGATCACTAAGTAAGTTAAAGACAGAGGCTGAGAGTCAAGAAGACCTACAGGAAGTTTCTTTTGCCACTGAATGGCAGATATTTGGTTTTTGGAGCTCAGGAATGCTACCTTTTGTGAAATACTGGCTGATACCAAGTCCTCTGGAATGTCTCCTAAAAGACTATATGATAAAATCTTGGTCTTCAGCTTGGCACTATTGAGAGTAGTTAAGAGGTGGGGCACAGTGGAGAGTTTTTTAGGTCAATGACAACATGCCCTGAAAAGAGAATAGGGCACTGGTCTCTTCCTTTCTCTTTTCCACTGCTGGTTGTGTGCTGAAAAGGCCTTCATCAGTATGAGCTCTTAGGCTTCACACACTCAATCGGTCATGGACAGAAGCCTTTAAAATTGTGAGTCGAAATAAACTCTCTTTCCTTGCAAGGTAATTTATCACAGATATTTGTTGATTAACACACTGGGAACACCATGGATTATGTCAGGACAGGGCTTGGCCCCACATCTGAACTAGAACTAGACTAGAACTCAGTGCTCCTTATTCTTCATTTCTAGTCCATGGCACCATATTTCATCCTATTCATCCCCAAGTCAGTCATTTCTCCTAGTCTGAAATCCAGGAAAGCAGAAAAGAAGGGTCGGGCTAGGATGTACAGCTTTGATATACAGCTTAGTGAAGAGAGAGAGAGCCAGTTGAAAATCAAAGGCCTATGAGGGAGATGAAAAGGAAATGTAGCATACAGAGCTGGATTCTTTCAACCCTCCTTGTTTCTCACCAAGAGCAAAGAATTAAGGCTACTACATATCTAAGTTCAATGGGCAAGCTGGTGTTAGGAAAGCTACTGTATATCAGCCTTCAACCCAGGCTGTGCTCCTACAGTTACTCACAGCCTCCGTGCCTTACTCTATGGTGGAATTTTTCACACTGGGTTTTAAAAGAGGGAGTAGATACTTTTGGAAGCTCAAATTTGTAACACGGGAGCAGACCAGATGAGGTGGAGACAGTTGAAGAAGGGATAGTAGCCCAATGCCACATTTCCTTCTTTGTGGTCACAATCCAAAAGCTCTGAAATCCCTTTAAGAGCATAGCATCAGGTATGTGCTCTCCCATTGTCCTCAATGGTGAGAGTAGCTAGTCATTTGGAATGAACATCCTTAATCTTGACTGTGAAGTTTCTCAGATGCCTAGTACTAGTCCCATGGTATACAATTGTAGGAAAGTTGACTAAGCATCCCTCAAACAGTTTCCTGTGAGAAGCCCAGGTCTAAACCCAAAAAGGGGATCAATTTTCTGAGTCCCGACCCTACCACAGCTTATTCTCTTTGATACTGTTTCCATTGCTTTATCCCATCAGGAACTGAGAGCTTTTGGTATGCAAGGCTCTGCCAGACACCACGCCGGTTTGATACCCATCTTCTCTAGAGGCTAAGAACAGTCCCATGTTTCTCCCCCACACCCTTTACTTCTGCTTTCCTGACATTTGTTCTCTGATTTTCCTGCTAATGTCTGTTTCTTTATGGTTTTCCAGTCCTTGCACAGATATTTCCGTTATTAGCATATCTATATGTCTATTTAACCTATATTACATCAAGGCAAACAGCCTGGCTCTGAGGGTTGTCACACGCTGGCACAGAAGAAAGGGCTGTTTTAACAGAACAGGAAGGAAACTCCCATATTATAGCATGTAGCCCATCTAATGGGCTTGACAGTAGATGATCTGAGAACTATGATAAGTTAATCTTGCAGTGTCAGTCAAAGAGGGGAACATTGAAGGGTACTGGAGAGAGAGGTAAGAGATGTGTCTATGCTAAGCTCCTCCATGTACTTCATACCTGTTGAACTTCAGGCAAATGCTGTAACCTTTCTAAACATCAGTTTTCATGCAGAAAACAGAGACAACAGAGTCTATTTCATGTTTGTCTGCTTTTACGGACACAGTGTCTCCCGACACTGTAATCTAGGCTACCATGATCTTCCTGTCTCTACCTCCATAGTGTGTGATTCAATTTGGATCTTACTATGAGCTGTGTGAAGTTGAGAATGCTATTTTCCCACTTATATCTGTGGAGAAGAGCTACTCTAGTATAATTTAATGAATAATTTTCATAGGTTGAACCAGCCTTGCATTCCTGGATAAATCCCAATTGGCCATATTGTTTCATATTTGTTATATATTACTTGATTTGTCTCGGTATTTTCTTGAAGATTTTTGTATATATTTTTGTAACTGATCTATTATTTCCTTTTAGGACCACATTTTCCCCAGCTATAAAAACATGTAAATCTCCAAAAACTTTTTTTTTTTTTTTGTCGGTTGTGGGACTTGAACTCTGGGCCTGGGCGCTGTCCCTCAGCTCTTCAGCTCAAGGCGAGCACTCTACCACTTGACCTACAGCGCAACTTCCGGTTTTCTGG
>NW_012267305.1:1566442-1604381 GCF_000151885.1 Dipodomys ordii
ACTCTACCACTTGACCTACAGCGCAACTTCCGGTTTTCTGGTGGTTTATTGGAGATAAGAGTCTCACGGTCTCTCCTGCCCGGGCTGGCTTTGAACTGCGATCCTCAGATCTCAGCCTCCTGAGTAGCTAGGATTACAGGCGTGAGCCACCAGCGCCCGGCTTCCAAAAACTTTTTTAGTACTCATGTTCTCTGATTCTGTGATAGCAAGACATTGAAGAAAGAAAACGGATAAAACTAAGACTTCTTGTGTAGGAATTAAGGGACCAAATATTCAATTTTTTTATTTCTTAAATAACTTCAGTATTTTCATTCTGTCCCTCCTTTAAGACCTGATAATTTTTAGATACTTAGTATGGAAACTAAAGTCTGCCAGCAAATCCTTTTTAAACTTCTTGCACATGTACATGGTTTTATTTCCCCAGAACTCAAGTCAGAGAGAGAATTAAACAAGTTAAAGAGGGGGAAAAGCAATCCAATCATTTGGTGGAAAATCAATAAAGAAGCACAGTCTAAGTACAAACTAATGAAGCACACCTTGGCTTTACTTTCTGAAGTACTAAGTTTAAGTCTCCTCCCCTCTTCAAATTCTGTTCCTATAGCTCTCTAGTACCTGCAAGGGAATCTGGGAGTGGTTCTTCTAGCCATAACTATCAAATGAAGGATGTGGTAGCCATGTCAGTGGCTGCTCAGATCTCCCACCACGATGAGCAGAGTTGACTAACAGTCTCAAGCAGCCAGTCCCTTGGAACCATTCATACAGTAGAAAGGGTTGTATTCTAAACCAATGACTGGAAATGGACATATATTCAAATCATTCAGGCCCATTTCTGTGAGGTGTAGGATCGGGTGAACTTGACTCAAGGACTCTTGACTGGTCTAGATGAACCTTTCCTGGAACTATACTTCTGTTCCTCATTTTTTTACTTATCCAATTCTCCTTTTATCCCCCTAGTCATTTTCCACCTTCTCTTACTTTTCTTTGTTTATTATATGTAGGCATTTCTCCTGCATACTTCTTAAGTTTCTAATCCCATAATGGTATGTACCATTTGGCAGTCCTAAACAAAAATAAAGGAGCATTTGGCTACCTAGCTTTATTTCTGCCAAAAAGATGGAAGGAAACCTTTTCTCTTCACCTTTTTATGAGGCAATATATTGTAATATTCAACCTCAGTGAATGCTATGGTTGAATACTTTTATCTCCTCCCACCTAGATTCACCTATTGAAATCTAATCTTGGTCTAGGCAGAACAAAATCCTCCAGTGATCTCTCTTCTCTGAAACACAAAGTTAAACAGTTATTCACAAACCAAATTACCTTCATCAAGAGCTAAGGAAATCTTTTGGAAAGCTCTACTGCTTACTTTTACTATAACAAACTGCAAAGATTATACATTGAAGAACGCAGAAAGGAAATGAGTTGCCTATGTCTCCTCTCCCCAATTCCAAGCAAGCTATCATGGAGACAGATGCCTCTTGCTTAGGGGAGGGAGAATTAAGTCTAGGCCTTAGATTTTAAACCCAAGTCTTTCACAGTGAAACCCAGTATTTGGCAAAGCCCAGGATCCATATTGCTAAAAACCTGTCACAGAGACTAAGCTGTGGAAACTTCATTAAACCAGGTAGCTGACTACCTCCAACATCTCTCCTACAACTTTGAGTGGCAGAAGGTGGAGCAATATTCCTCCTGATGGAGAGTAAGATATGAAAGTTAGCATAGAGCGTTGTCTTGGAGCCTACTGCCAAGCCTGTCAGATTAACAACACAGTAGAAACTGAAGGCCCTGTACACAAGCAAGAGCCCATAGACGAAGCCTCAGGCAATGAAGACTGATATGATCATGCATTGATATAAGAAACTAAAGTTTTAGCATGCATTATTTATAGTCTTAGAGTGGATCTGGAACACATATACCTTCTTCATGAGACTATAGACTCCAGTAGCCAAAACTCAGGTGTGACCAGCTTAGTGCCAGTCTAGGTGGTCAAGTGCTGTCTCTGCCACTCACATTGTGACCATGGACAGCACACTTACTGCCAATATTCACAGATAGGTCTCTACAACTTCCCTGGCACTTGTCATAGGACATATATCTCAATAGGATAGATTCAAAACCACCAACTGAGGCATGCGCTCTGATGTATGCCCAGTACTATACAGGTTCTTGCTACTGTTGAAACTCAGACATGAACCAAGTTAGTATCAGCCTAAAAGGCCTACTAGAAGTAGGACAAAGTAAACAAAAAATTTTGCCCTCGAACTTTGTGCTAGGCTGGTGAAATATAACATTGGGAAGATCATAAAGACCCTCATTCCAAGACTGACTTGTGGACAGAGCCTTTGGAACGGCCCTGTCTGTCAGAAGTCTATTTTAGCTAGCATCACCTATTTGTATTTTCATCAGCCTTTGGATATGAGTCCATCTCAGCAAAAGACATGCCATAACAGTGTGGGTGTTGGTCATACCCTAGTTTTGCGATGGTCTTCATGAGTTCTGGACTCAGAGTACAACACAAGTTAGTGGCTTTGGTGGCCATGGTTATGGCATAGTAGCCTGAGGCTAGTCCATTCATGGGAACTCTTCCCAGAGTCAAGAGGAATCTTATAGTATCTGATGGGATGCTAATAACTATAAAAGAGGCGGTCTGGATCCAGGACAGGCTTGTGGGGATAGACTACTTTTCTAGAAACTCTTCTTCTTTACCTCTAGTAGTGAAATAGCAATAATACATCAATAGAAGACACCCAACAAATCTAGACATGGGCATGATCCAGTGCTAAAATAGTGGAAGCAACTATAATCTTGGAAAAAAAGATCAAATTTCTTAGAATTTCTGGGAAGACAGGCAAAATAAAGCCAGATCAGGGAGCCTAATATAAATATTCAATCCTTCAACATTCAAAGGATGTCACATGCCACAAACATTAAGAGCTTTTAGGAAGATGAAATTTCACCTAATACTCAAAATAAAATGTCAGAAACTACCAGGAGATAATCACTTTGAGGGAATGTGCAGAGACCTTAAAATGACTGATTTAAAAAAAACTCAATGGGCTTGAAAACACAGAGAAATGTTTTAATAGTCTAAAAAGAGATTTAACAAAAATGGAAGCAATTAAAAAATAAATAGAAATTTCAAAGCTAAAACTACACTTAGTAAAATTAAAGTAATATAAGACATCATTAGCAAGATAGATCAAACAGAATAATTAGTGAGCTTAAAAGTAGGCAATTTGGAAATACAGTTAGAGGAGAAAAAGAATGAAGAATAAAAGTTTTTAATGGGAAGCTTGAGGTAGCATTATATTAATGATATT
This sequence comes from Dipodomys ordii, assembly GCF_000151885.1. Lineage (NCBI taxonomy): Eukaryota > Metazoa > Chordata > Mammalia > Rodentia > Heteromyidae > Dipodomys > Dipodomys ordii. Next base: position 1,569,763 of record NW_012267305.1, read on the forward strand.
GCTATGTAGCTCAGGCTGGCCTTGAACTTAAAATCCTTCTGCCTTCACCTGTGGGGATTACAAGTGTGTAACACTGCCCCTGTCTGACAGTATATAAAGAGTTATTGGAGTATATATGGAGTTATTGCAGGCCAACGACTACTGAAGTATGCAAAAGATAGAGGCTTATTCAAAGAAATATCAGAAAATTTCCCTACCCCAGGGAAGAATATAAATATATAAGTAAAGGAAGTTCACCAATCAAATTTAACTTGTATGACAAAATCATATGCTTTGTTCAATTGATGCAACAAGGGCATTAGGTAGTGTGTAATATCACCTGTTGATAAAAATGCTAAATACATCGGGCATATGAGGAACATAATAAAGACCATTTATAGTAAGTCAACAGCTAATATTATACTGAATGGGGAAATGCTAAAAGCTTTTTCTCTAAGATCTGGCACAAAATAAGATTAGGATGTCCACTTGCACTGTTTTTATTTTAAAAAGTGCTAGAAGTCATACCCAGAGCAAATAGGCAGGAGAATGAAAGGCCACCCAAATTGGAAAAGAAGTCCTTACCTTTAGAAAACTCCAAAGACCCCACCAAACTACTAAACCTAATAAACTTAGCAATGTTGCAGCATATAAAATCATCACACAAGTGAGTAGCATTGTTATATTGCAATTGCAAATTATCCAAAATAGAAATCAAAATGAAATCTTATGCTACAAAAAGAAGAGGCCCAGGCATAAATTTAACCAAAGTGGTGAATGATCTCTGTGATGAGAATTTTGAAATATGGATGAAAGAAATTGAAGAGGACACAAAATAAGAAAGACATCTTGTATTCATGGGTTGAAAGAATCAAAGTTGTAACAATGTCCATACTATCCACAGATTCATCTTGAGCAAAAAGAACAAAGAACGAGGCATTCTACCATCTGTGTTCAGCCTACTACAAAGCAATAGTGATCAAAACAGCATGGTATTGGAATAAAAATAGACACATAGACCAATGGAACAGAATTGAGAGTCTAGAATTAAATCTACATATCTATAGCTAAGAAAGTGCTAAAAACATTAGAGAAAGGACACTTTTTAGAAAATTGGGTATCTACATGCAGAAGAGTGAAAGGTGGCCCCTATGTCTAATCAGCTATAACTCAAAATAGATTAGACTAAATATAAGACAAAGCTATATCAAATACGAGAAGAAAACAGAGAAAATGTTTCAGAGCATTCAGATTTGGGGGACATGACCTTAAAAGCAGGGGAAACAAAGCCAGATTTAGACAAGAGGAACTAAAAGGCTTTCTGCACAGCAAAGGAAACACTCAACACTCAACAGGGAGCCAACGACATATAGCATGGAGGAAAAGATTTTGCAATGTACTTATCTAGCAAGGGGTTGAACTATAAAAATTCAAGAGCAAAAGAAAAGAAAACAGAAATCAATATATGATAGATACCTACATACCCATGTTTATTGCTGTTCAGTGAATTGTCAAATCAACGTAGGTATTCAACAACAATGAAACTTTCATTACACACCTACACACAGCAGTATAACTCAGTCATAAAGAAAAATAAAATGATGTCATTTGTAGGAAAACAGATGGAAATGGAGACCATCACGTTGAGCAAGGGAAGCCAAGCTCAAAAAAAAAATCAAAGTAAACCTGGTAGTGTGATGGAGGTACTTTGTGCCATAGATTGTGGAAATATGATAATAAAATTCCCCTTATACAACTAGTATATAGTAACCAAAAACCTTTAAAATATTTATTGGTAAAAAATCCAAGTATCGCATACTTCTGTTCATTTGTAGAAGCTAGATCTAAGATGTGTGTGTATGTTTGTACATACATATGTGTATATACATATATGCCCATACATACACACATATACACATGTGATGTAATGATGGGTCTAACTGGGGGGACAAGGAGAAGGAGAAGAAGGAAAGAGAAAGCTAGAGGATGAATAATATTGAAATACATTGCATCTGAATTTAAAAACAACATAAGGAAGCCGAATGAAAGCTGTCAAACAATAGGGTAAGGAGGACAAGGAAAGAGAGCAATAGAGGGGGTTAATGTGACTAAAATATAATCCATGCATGTGTGAAATACCACAGTGAAACTCATCAGCAGAATTAATATATGCTATGAAACACCAGGAAAGCCAGATAGGCTCTGTTGGAGGGCAGATGCAAGTAGGAGAGTGAACAGAGATGGTGAATGAAGGTGAATGTGAGGGACGTATTTATAAGCATGTAAAGAAATAAATGTTGAATTTGTTTTTGAATTTGATTATAGGCAGAGAGGGAAGAGGTCAGTTTGACAGGGGTACATTACAAGTGTGGAAATGGAATTCCTTGCACAAGAAATTGCTAATAGAAAAATTTCAAAACTACTCGAAGGAAATTTTTTTAAGGAAAAAAAACCCCAAATCCACACAAAAAATAGACTAATAAGTGGGCAATGGATCTAAATAGACATTTCTCAAAAGAAGATATACAAACTGACAACAGGTACAAGAAAAATGCTCTACCTTACTAATCATCATAGGAATGCAACTCAAAAAATCAAAGCCACAATCAGATTCCATCCCATTCCAGCTAGGATTATTTGTATATATGTATATATATGTATATATATATATATATGTATGTATGTATATATGTGTGTGTGTGTGTATGACTAAAGACTAAATGTTGATGAGAATACAAGTAAGCAAGAATATCATGGAAAACAATACCTTTAGAAAAATTAAAGCTAGAACCACCATATTATCCAATGATCCCACTTCTGGTTGTACTCACGAAGGAAATGCAGTGAGTATGCTAAAGAGCCACTTGAGTTCTTAAGTTTATTGTTTTATTCACGATAAAAATAACCTAAGTGCCCATCACCAGACTATTGGACAAAGAAAATGTGGTGCATATACATGATTTGTTTGTTAACAATGTGAATGGAACTGGAAATCATTGTGTTAGGTGAAGGAAACTGGGCACAGAAAGACAAGTAAGTACAGCATTATTTTATTCATAGGTAGAATCTGAGAAATTTCATGTATTAGAAGTTGAGCTGGAAAGGTGGCTCAGCGGTAGAGTGCTTGTCTCGCATGCATGAGGCCCTGGGTTCAATTCCTCAGCACCGCATAAACAGAAAAAGCCGGAAGTGACGCTGTAGCTCAAGTGGTAGAGTGCTAGCCTTGAGCTGAAGAGCTGAGGGGCAGCGCCCAGGCCCAGAGTTCAGGCCCCACGACAGGACCTCCCCTCCCCACAAAAAAGAAGTTGAGAGTAGAATGGTGGTTAGTAGAGGGGCAGGAAGGATACACAAAGGGAGGAAGGGGGACAGAAGGACAGGGAAATGTTGATCAATAGGTACTACACTATAGTTATGAGCATGATGTTCTGGTGCGTTTATTGCATAGAAAGCTGACTAGATGAAAAATAATGTACTGTACAATCAAAAAGCTAGATGAAAGAAAGGGTTGGAAAGTTTTGCCATAAGGAAATGATATTCAAAAGATAAATCTGTTTAACCTGCTTTAAATAGTATGCAATGTACACACACATCAAATTATCATATGGTACCTTAATAACATGCATAATAGTTATGTTTTTAATGTATTACTTAAAATACATTTTATGATGTTTTTAAAAATAAAGATAATCCCCCAATATGATGCTAGGATTACGTATGAGGGTAGAGAGCTCATGAATTAGAATAAGTGCCCAGATGAAAGAGGCTTGAGGGAATCAGTTGTCTCTTTACCCAGAGAAGGCATAATAAAAAGGCACATGTATGAGGAATCTTGACCATGGCCTTCCTAGCTTTCAGAACTGTAATCACTACATGTCGGTTCCTTAAAAGCCACCCAAATTTTGGCATTCTATTATAGTAATCTTCAAGAGGAGATACATTCACCTGTCTCCTCTCATAAGCACTTGGCTCCCAGCTCAGTGAGTTAATTTCTGTCTAAGCTATATTATGGTTTCTATGGATTTCTTAGGCTAAATACCTTTTGTTGCCATTCTTTTTCTTCACTTGAGCCACGAACTGGTTGTTTGTTTTTTAAAAAAAAAAAACAGAAAAGAACCCAATGCAAATTATACGGATGTCCTGCAAAGTCCACCTGATCAGGTACATGCTGCAGAGACGATTCTGCTCTCTCACCACACTACAGTGTCTTCCTCATAAGGGATCTGCAAACCAATAAGTGGGTGTTTCATGGTTCTGCTTTGAAGGAAGAAAGACTAACTCTAGGAATTAAAAGGCAGACACAAGCATGAAGTACCAACACACATAGCCAAACAACCTTTTTGGGTGTGTAAATATCCAATGAGAGGAAGATCCATCAGCTACATTAGGCACAGTCTTCACGTTCAACATATGGAGGATTATGGACTTTACTACGTACGTTCTCCAAAGAAATTATTTTAATCATTAGGTTTCATTTGACTTAATTATAAAATTATATTTAACAGCAGAGAATTACAGCAGTAGTAAATGGGAAAGTATGTAATGAGTTCCTATCCTATTTTTTTTCAGTTGACGCTACCTGCACATATAGTCAGGATGCACAATTCATGATTTTGGATTGTGAGTCAGAAGTCAGGAGTCTCACCGGAGTCCTAGTCCTATAGTGAGACTACACATATCAGCTCTCTGTGTCCTCCTTTGTGGGCATTCTGGAAGCTGGAGAAGCCTCTGTTGCCTTCACTCAATGCCTATGTACAAATTATGGCATGGGTGAGGAGGGACTTAGAGGTTGCTGTTGGAGAGAGGAGTGTCCTGGACTAGATTTACAAGATACGCTGGGGCTCGGTCAGCCCTAGGCTCCCAGAAAGAAAGGAGAGCAGTTGACTTTAGATACCAGTAACACAGGAGGTGCTCAGTGAGTATACTTATTTCCTTGCAGGGTAGTAACTGTGCAATGAAGGATGTGGAGTAATGATCTTAGTGGTTCTCCTCAGCAATAAAATTATTTCCACTTTTTCTATAGACTAGTGTTTTTCTTTCCCCAGGTAAGAAAAGTGGCCAAGGGTCCTTGAAATATGAAGAACCATCTACAGACTGAATTCAAAAGTTGGCATGTCTGCTAGGTCTAGATTGGAGTTTCAGCTAGATGGGAAGGGGTAACCAGTGTTTTCCCAGGAGCAAGTATTTGGGGAGGAGGGAGTGCATGGATGAGGAAGACCAAAAAAGATGGCTACAGAAGCATCAACTGTTGGTGACCTACCCAATACCCAGCCTTCCTTCTCTTGCTACCTTTCCTCATTTTTCTCCATTTGCCTTGCACTTATCTTGTGTTGCTTTGGGGAACCTGGTTTCATCCAGTGTTCTAGAGATGAGGCACTTAGCTGCTGACATAAAGCAATCAATTCAGGCCAATAAATCTGAGATCTTGGGGCTTCTGTGGAAAAACCCAAGATTCTTTGCTGTTCTGACATAGTTTCTAGAAGTAACTCTGTCACTCTCTGAATGAGGGGGCAGAAGGAAGCTAATAGGCCCTGGAGTTGCTGTCAGTTACCGTGTCCACCAGGGGGAGCTAGCTACAGGATGACATCTGTGCTAGGAAGAACAACAGATAGAAAAGGACAGTGTCTTTGAGGACACTGTTGAACTGTCCATTCAAGCCCAACCCCCAAGTCAGCCCAACCGCTACACTTTCACTTTCAGGAGTCAGTAATGAAGTCCTCTTAATGTCTAAACCAGTAGGAACTGATTTGTCTGCTACTGGCGAATGAGTATTCTAGTAAAAGACTCAGCTGAGCCACTCAGACCTCAGCTTGTGACTTTAAAACACCCCATCTCTAATGATGAAGCTCAGAGCCTATTGAACCCTGCTTAGCCTTGAGTCATGTTTCATTATCTATACAGCAGTTCACTTAAAGAGAAATGTAACACACCTGAACTGTCCAACACACTCCAGCAAACCCTCCCAGTATAGATCAAATATCATGATCCTGGCCTCTTCATTCATATCTCAAGTGTGGTACTCAAGCTCTTAAATACACATTAGCTGACTGTGATACACATTTTAAAAGCAATAGTCTGGCTTAACAACATTAAAAATCTCTGGATCATATTCAATTCTGATGCAAATGTGAATATGTACTTTGTGGGTTTCTGTGAAGAAAATAATTGATGATCCAAACTGGAACTCATCTATAGAAAATAAGGAGCACTTGCTCCTAAGAGCAATTATTGGAACCAAGCTCCTGAATTTTTTAAATCCTTTGAAAAGTCCAAGAACATACCAGAAAGTCAAGATTTGATTTCAGAGATAATAACTGCACAAAACCTTAAAAGCCTGTAAAAGGTGTTGCTGAGGAGGATGCTTGATGGCTCTAGAGACAACCATGAGGCTTCATTCTCTTTCTCTATCCTTACATCCAGTATTATGTTTAACACTTGAGGCACTGGGAGACTAGGAAGTAGACACAAATGAAGTACGAGGCTAGAGAGAAATGCTTCACAATTTGTGCATGTGGCAGGGAGTTATGAGCTAGAAGTAGCATGTGCAATGTGCTCAGGCAGGGCAAATGAGGGATGTAGCTACCACCCTAGTAAGTGAACAGTAGAGTGGGGCAGGAAGAAAAGCCCATTGCTTTCTTCTCCACTGGGCCAAATGTACCTGGAGCACTTTGGTCTGTCTAGTGGAGCCTGAGCCGCCCACTGGATCTACACTATGTCCTGTGCTCACTTCTAAGGTAAGCAGAGACAACAAGAAGCAAATAATTGGGGGTGGAGCTTCAGTTGTCTTCAAATCTCAATGGGGTGGGGGCTCTTAAGCCACTTGTGTGTGTGTGTGTGTGTGTGTGTGTGTGTGTGTGAATGTGTGTGAATAATGGACTAGCATGTTGATCAACCTCCAAATGTCCAAATGTTATCATTTGGGTCCAAACTGGGCCACAGAGAAAGATTCTTAAATCTTCACTGAAAGTTGGTCAAGCTCTGACAAGTCACAAGTAGATTTATTTATTGCTTGGACAGGGACTTGGTGGAGCCTGTCAATTCCTGAGACCATGCCATCATTTCAAAAGCTTACTGAAATAGTTTTATCAACAGATGCGTTGTTGGTTATAGTCTTGCCTTTTATATTGCAGCGTAACTGTCAATTTTAGAAAAGCAGCAGCTGAGGAAAGAGTTCGGCAGAACAGGTCTGTATAACTCTGGATTCAGAGGAATCAATATGGCTAAGGCTATTGCCAAAACTTCCATTTTAACCCCATTCTAATCCTGTGATCTGGATCAGTCTCAAAATATAGCAATTAATAAAGTAATAAAGGAAATTGAGAGACCTTTCTGGGTAAGGGGAAAAAGAAGGATATAATTGGGACATAATTGCCTCCTAAAGAAGACATTTCCAAATTAAAAGTCAATAAAGCAAATAAACTAGCAGTTCAGCTGTCAAAATGATGAAAACAAAAAAAACCCAAAGAGACAATTAAGACAAGGAATATATAATCTGTGCTCAGAAACCAGTAAACTTACTTTTTTGTCCAATCAATGGTGAAAACTTGCTATAATTTAGATCTTAAATATTGATCTCTCAAAGGATACGTGTGAAGAATTTAGTCTGTGTTGTTGTTGGAAGGTGAGAAAATCTTTAGGAGGTGGGGCCTCATAGGAGGAAGTTAACTCATTGGGGGAGTATCTTCCTTTGTCTCTTTGTGGTGTCTCAGTGTGGTGAACATCTTTATTCTACGGTGTGTGCTCTACCATGATCTTCTGCCTCTCTGCAGATCCAAAAGCAATGGACTTAACTGAACATGGACTAAACCCTGTGAAACTATGGCCCAAAGTAAACCCTTGCTCCTTAGAATTGGATTATCACAAGTGTTTTGTCACAGTGACAGAAAGCTGACTTACACAGAGTTTATTCAACTATAATCAACTTTTTGTTTTGTTTTTGAGAGAAGAGTCTTACTATATATCAAAGACTGGCTTTGAACTCACAATTATCTGCCTCAGCCTTCTCAGTGTCCACTTTAATCAAGTGTTCTTTGTTTTTCTTTTTAAAATATTTAGGCCTGGGACTAGGACTCAAATTAAGTTTTACCATGGGCTAGTACTCTCCAGCACCAGGCCTCCAACGCCTAAGTGTTCTTATAAATGACATTTTAAGCCCACAAGTGCTGAATAGCCTTCAAAACATGCTCACTTGACCATGTGTTAGAAAGAAGAAAGAGTTAGGCATCGGTGGCTTACACCTGTAATCACAGCTACTCGGGAGTTTGAGATTTGAGGATCACAGTTCAAAGCCAGCCAAGGCAGAGAGGTCTGTGATACTCTTATCTCCAATTAACCAACAAAAAGCCAGAAGTGGAGCTGTGGCTCAAGTGGTAGAGCTCTAGCCTTGAGCAAAAGAGCTGAAGGAAAATGCCCAGGCCCTCAGTTCAAGCCACAGAACTGGCACACACACAAAAAGAACAAAGAGTGATCAGCACACTGTATATAAGAGAAGACCACTAACTGCTCCCAGAACTGATCACAACTGATTGGTTTATGTTAGGAAAATTAGTGTCACCCAACTAGGAAAAAGCAATAAAAGGAAGTGGCCTGAATTTCTAAGCTCGCTTTCTTTTGGGGCTTTTCTTATCATGTGTGGCTGTCACTGTGGTATGTGAAATAGCAGCCGGAAGTCTTGTTTTGTTCATATAAATCCCATTAAATGATGATAACAACCGTGGCAGAAATAACAACAGAACAAGCAGTGCAAATTACCACTGGAAGCATAAAACTATGTGTTTGTTGGAAGTTGAAAAAATACATATATTCAGTGCTGCATAACTACCAGCAATGTGAATGACGTGAACGGATCAGAAAAATGCATTGCAGGCAGCGATCTTGCATGCAGAGGCAGCAACATGAGAAGATATAAGTTCATTAGGCTCGAAAGTCTTGAAGAGTGAGCATTTCTTCCAATAATTACTATCAGTAATTAAAACAGCCTCAGAACTTAACTTTGGGCAAAAACTAGCAGATGCGCCTCTCATATTGGTTCATTTTTCCTGCATTTTTTACATTCCTTTTATTCAAAGGCCCTTCAGCTCACCTTCCTGTGGCTGAGGAATTTACTAACAAGTGTGGTAACAGACAAAACAAAAATAAGCAAATGAAGTATCCTTCCCCAGACCCTGAAAAGCAGAAACCAAAAGGCATGAATGGGGCCATAATGATCAGTTAGTAGACTTTCCAAAAGTCATCTGGGCACTGGGGCAAAGGCTCTTGCTTTCTATTTTGTGTGCCAATGTCAAGGCCTTGGGTTAGGTTCCAAAGCCCAGCACTTTCTCCAGAGGGCTAGTTTGCACAGAAAGCCAGACTAAGACCTGGTCATTATCCTGCTGATTGCTATACCACTGAATAAACTGCCAGCCAACCTGGGCTTTTGAGACTTGCATATGTACCAGAGAACTAATGAAGTAAGTGCACTTTCTTATTCTACACAAAAGCAGATAATGTCTGTCTCTACTTATTTTTTTGTCCCATCCAACTTTTACTTTTTTGTCTCTTCCTCCCTCTGGCCACATGTCATTTCTCCAAAGTGCCTAAAGAAGGACAGTCATTTTTTTACTTATTTAATTTACCTGCACAGTTATTTCTAAACACCAGTTATGCTAAAAAAAAAACTCTGTCTCATTCTCATGTGTTGAACCTCACTAAGATATGGCCAGGAAGAGTGGACACAAAGTGATTTTTGTTCCTTCCTAGGAGGGAAAATGGGCAGCTCAGCTGGCTGTCACTTTCATATTTCAGATTCATATGCTTGGAGAAGAAAATGCTGCTCTTGAGGATTGACAAGCATTTTAAAACTATAGTCTTTCTGATGAAAATGAACTATAGAACTTGTGGGGGTAGATGGAAAGAAACAACTAGGAGAGAACAAGGGAAAGGGTGACATTGTCCCAAAAGAAATGTACTCTTTACCTGACATGTAAGTGTAACCCCTCTATACATTATCTTTATAATAACAAGAAAAAAGAGGGGGGGGGAGGAACAAAGAAAAACAAAACAAAAAGCTGTACTCTTCCACTTTCTTTCTTTTTTTTTTTTTGCAATGAAACATACAGTCATTTGACCCTTAATGATGTGGACACTTGAAGAAATGTCAATTGTTTAATAATATTTTTTTTGTACTGGCGATGGAATCCAGGGCTTTGTGCATGCTAAGCCAACACTCTATCGTTTGAATTATACCACAGCCCTTTCATTTTGTATTTTGTTTTTGAGATAGGCCCTGGTGGTTTTCATTTTGTGATCCTCCTTCCTCTACCTCCCAAGTTGCTGAGATTATAGGCTGTGCCTGTACATTAAATGTTGTTGTTTTTAAGTAGGCATACACTCTGAAGCAAAGGTCAAAGTAATATGTGAATAAATATATAACTTTATGTATTTACTATAAGAAATATACTAAATACATAAACCAGTAACATAGCTATTAATTATTATTAAGTACTAAATATGAAATATATGATTTTGTGTGCTGGTCTTTTTGTAGGACTGATGGTAAAATCAGTTTGTTGACAGTAGCCTCATCACAAACAACACAATGTATTGTACTGTAATAGCTATGATGTGACCAGGTGACAGGAAATTTCCAGTTCCATTACAATCCCATGAGAACAACTTCGTACATGTAGCCTATTATTATCAGAAACATTACTTTGTGGTATATGACTGTATACATCTGGTTTTGCCATGCTCTTAAGTGTACAATTCAGTGGCACCAACTCCTTGCACAATGTTGTGTAATCATCATCACTATCCATCTGCAGAACGTTTTCATCCTGCACAACTGAATCTTGGTGCCTTTCATCTGTGTGAGTCCAAGTTGTACATTCTCTAATCTAATATAAAATGTGTCCAACATGACGAAAAAAAGCACTAAAGAAGCAGATAAACAGGGGCGCTACATTCCACTTCCTAGCTTAGCAGCTGTTATCCAAATGGGAGTCAGTGAAGTCACAGAGATGAGTCTAGAGATGGGGGTGGGATAATCAGTGTGGACTTTCAGGTTGTTTTGCTGCTTTTAACAACTTTGCTGCTTTGAATGTGGGTAATGTCCTCTCATAAGCCCTCATCTAGCAAAGGCTAAAAAAAAACAAAGCAAAGCTAAACCTACAACAAAATAAAATAAGTAAAAGCAGTGTTTTTCATTGTCAGTAAATAATAAAATCAAAGGCAATCCTAAAGTGTTTCAATTCCTTAGGAAAAAGAAGAAACTCTTTCATTTGGGGGCAGAGATGGGATGCTTTAACCATAATAGACACTGCTGCCCCTCACTAGCTGTGCTCACACTTTCTTCATTGCACATGCTCAAGTCCCTCACCTAAAATAGCTTAGTATCTGAATAGAATGCTTGCACATACTCCTTATAATTTAAGAAATCTTTAGATGACTTGCAATGCCTAATACAATGTGAATGTTAGGTCAATAAATACTTGTTATACCACAATGTTTAGGGAATAATGACAAAGAAAAAAAATGTCTGTACATGTTTAATAGAGTCACCATTTTTTCCACATGTTTCTAATTTATAATTTGTCAAGTCTTTAATACACAGTTGCTTTACAAAGCGGGGCCAGGTCATGAAATCTGTCAGCTCCCCAAGGGCCAGAGGCTAATGGGTGCAAATAGAGTTGAGCAACATTTATCATAGACCTACAATATGGCGCCATGAATGGCTGTGGGAGAGGGAAGCTTTAAGATGAAGGATCATATGAGTTCTCTACTCCAAAAAGGAACTAGACAAAAATTCATTGACAACCTAAGTTTGAGTCTATGTTTCCCAAATTCAATAAGCCTTGTCATTTCTTTCCTGCCAATCCAAAGGGGTTAAAATACAATTTCTCAACATGGATGTATCAATTCCCAAAATTTCAAGCTACACATTACCATGTACATAACATAGTTCATCTTAAGCTACCCCTCCAAAAAAAAAAGGACTCCCAAACTAAATAGCTTTTTGTGGCTCAGTTTAGACAGAAACAAAAGGCTAAGCTTGAGTGGACAATCATGTTTACATAGAAAAATAAGAACGTTCCCTCACTTAGAAAAACATGTACATGTCTTTAATGTATGGGCTCTTTGAAACGTGACTCAGAACCCTCCCATTGTTCATCTGGTAAATCAAGACCCTTCCTCAGTTCTCATCTGACTGGTGGGCAGCCCAGAGCTTTTCCAGAGGCCTCTGCTCTTATATTTCACCAGACCTGACTTTTGCAATGGAATCTGGGAGGCGTTACCACAATTAGTAAAAGACGAAGAAACTTCTCTGAGCATGACTAGCTTCCCTGTAAAACAAGAGAACACAGGAAAGTCCAAGGCCCTGCCTTGACAGGTGGGGTCACGGGGGGGGGGTCACCAAGTTCAAGGTCACTCTACAAATGTTATTGAGTGATTGTAAAAATAGGAAAATGGCTGACTTTCAATCTCCTGACTCTAATTGCAAATGGATCAAAATAAGGAATTCTCTGCACATCACTAAGGTAGTTTATTCATTTTCCCCATTGGGAGGTCATGGTTTGAATAAAGACAGTCTAATTTGCACTGTGAGTTGTGATAGCAGTAATTAAATGTTATGTTCTGTGAAACAGGCCAGTCCAGCCTTAGAAATCCAATCCAAAGAGCATTTTGGAATCTCTAGGTTTTAAGGGTATTTTTTTTGGGAAACCTTAGGGATGTGCATGAATGATGAAGCAGAGAGATGTAAGGGAGAGGGAAGAGGGGAGGAGGGAGTATTCTTTAAGTTGGGTGCACTACATGCTATGGCATCTGTGTGTGGTAGTTGACCTTTCCTCTGCTACTCATATACACGCTCTCTGATCCATTTACTGTCATTGTCAGCAACAGGCCCTCTGCTTCGCTTTTCAAGTGGCCAATGACCCCAGTTTGCTATAAGCCCTCCTTCTGCCCACCTGAAATCCTGGGATCACATTTACCACTCAGTATTCATAGGGGTTCTATTACTTCACCTGTGTGTGCCTACAGGGAAGAGAAGTTGCCTTGGTCCCAGCCCCAGGGCCTACTGGGTACTGGGAATACTACACCTTGAAGGACTCAGTATTCAAAAACACAGGAGGACCACAAGTGTGGTAGTGAGGGCTCTTGTTTCAGATGGATCTGTCCATACCCCCATCAGAGGCTCAGCCTCCCAAGAAGGACAGATAGATAGCAAAGCCATGTCTTACTCACTGCTGCCTAAGATATAAGACTTCTTAAAGACAGAAAGCAGAACAGACCCAGTAGGGGCTTAATCCAGCCTGTTCCATAGCAGACTGGATTCTCTTTTCTCTCTCTTCTCAAAATTAGTCAAAACAACGTCATGTGCCTCTTGGTCTATTTCTCTGCAGCTGCCCTCCCTCTTCCCCCTGTGCCTCATGGCCAGCCTCAAGGATCAGATTCCAGGATTTTTTGTTCTTATTCCAACTGGCTGCAATCCACATCCCTCCTCCCCATGAAGCCACTCTCGCAGCCTTGTGGATCTGAGAGGGCCTGCAACACACAAGAGCTGAGGGCACTGTGTCCAGAGCCTTCCTCTCGCTACTTCCTCTCTACATAGCTTCACTCCAATCTCCTTGATGGATTTGTGTTCCTTTCTGAGGCAATCTGAGCTCCATTCTCTAGTGGCCAATGGTAAAATTGAACTAAGTTCTAACCTGTTTTTTGTAACACACTGAAGGTATTTCTTATACTATATTCTTCAGCCGGAAGGGGAAACAAATCATAGGAATAGAATTCATTTTTACCTCCCTTTGATTAAAACTGAGATATATAACCTACTCTGGAGGAAAACTGGGAAATAGACTGAGGTGATGAGGTCATTAAAATTTAACAATTAACAGGGTAAGAGATAACCTGTAGAATGTGAAAAACATCTTTGTTAGCTATCCATCCAACAGTATTAATGCCAAGAATATCATCACTCAGAAGGAACTCAAAAATTAAATAGCAAAAGAGACAATAAGCCAATCAATAAATGGGCAAAGGAACAGAATACTTTTCAAGGAAAGAAGTACAAGTGGCCAATAAATACGTTAAATGTTCAACCTCTTTAGCCACCAGAGAAATATGAGTTAAAAGGTCTTTGAGATTCCGTCTCACCACATTCAGGGTATCATCAAGAAAAGAAACAACAATAACAAATGCAAATTCGGGCAGTGATACAGGGGAAAGGGAAGCCGTATGCCCTGTCTGTAGGAATGGAAATTAGTGTTGCCACTATGGAAATCAGTATGGTGATCCCTCAAAAGACTAAAAATAAAACTATCTAATGATCCTGCTAACCACTCTTGGGTACATACCCAGTCGGCATAAAACAGAGACACTTTTACAGTCATATTGTTTGTAGCACTATCCACAAAAGGAAAGAATTATGAAATCAGCCCATCAAGAGATGAATGGATAAAGAGAATGTTGTGTAGATATACAACACAGAATTACTTGGCCATTAGAAGGAAGAAATCATGTCATGGGCAGGAAAATGGATAGACTCGAGATAATCACGTCAGATAAAATAAGCCAGACTCAACAAGACAATATATATATATATATATATATATATATATATATATATATATATATATATTCTTATTTGTGGAATCCAGAAAAAATATTAAAGTAGAAGGAGTAGAAGGAGGACCAACAGGGACCTGGGGAAGGGGAGGGATAGTAAGGACAATTAATCCATGTGTATGATAAGAGTACAATATATATGTATACAAAAATGTCATAATAAAATCTGCTTTATACAATTAACATATGCAAAAATTTAAACTAGGACTGGCTGTTAGGAGAGAGATAAATATCCCTCCCTTAATAATTGCATTTCCACATCCCTTCCTGTAATTTGAAATCCTAGAAATTCTGGAAACTATTTTTATAAATTTGGGGCCAGATTTTATGGGAGGGGGGCAAAATTTGTTAAACATTTACATTACCCTTCAGGTTTGTGTGATATTTCGTGTTTACACCTTATTATACTTCAAGTCCAAAGTGTTCTACATTGGAACCTCATCTGGTCCCAGGGTTTTCACGGTCTTGGGCACATGTATGCCATGCACTATTCTGCTCAATGTCATCTTCTCTGTCTTCCCAATGCTGTGTATAGTGGAAACTTTTCCTTTCCCTGTTCGCAGAAGAGACTCAGGGCTTAAGAAGTTTGCTTATGGCATTGGCCCAGTCAACGTCAGAAAACAGACTGGAACCTCAGCTCTATACGTATCCAGTGTTGTTGGTTAACCTGTGGCTGGTTTCCCACCATTCAATACTTGCCTAAAGTGGAAACAGCCAGTCCATTGACATGAGATCATTCATTCACCTGTTAATTCATTCACCTGTAAAAGCCCCCAAGATGACAACTAGCCTGCCAATAAGAGTAAGCTCCTACAGCCAGCTGGAGTAGACATTTAGGCTTACTCTTTTCATCTTACATTTAAAAATGATACCTTTATAAAAGTAAGATGCACATTCATAGGAATCTCCAGGCTTTCCATAGTAACCATTATCTTTCAGGAGAAGCAGCACAAGCTAATGAATACCATGTCATTAGGTGCTGGATGGAGTGTGAGCATGAGAGAACTCAGGAACAAAGGAGAGGGGATACAAGGTAAGCATAACCTCTCTCCCTCTTCCACCAGGGCTGGAGTTGCTCAAGAGCATCAGGCCCTAGGACCAAAAGAACACACAAAGTTCACAAGCCATATAGCTCTTGTCAACGCCATGGCAGGCAACTGGGTCTACAGGGATTGCTGCTCACATGCTGTCCTCATGCTGCTCCTGGCTTTGAGAACCATGTCTTAGTCCCACAAAACAGGTCCGAGGGCTTAGGGTCAGGAGTCAGTGATAGCAAACCCTTTTTCCCAAGCCTTGGAACAAATGCTTTAGATATCTTAACACATCCAGTCCTCAAATGATGTTTTTATCATGACTATCCTGTAGAGGAGGAAACAGGTAAGAGGCGAAGATAGGAAGGGAACATTCCAGAGGAAATGCCTCATGACCAGGAGGATCTGTAGTTTGCTGTGTGACTTACTGTGTGACTGAGAGCCACTCTGGGCCTTTCTTCTCAACACTGAAGGAAATGGAATTAGGGGAATCCCACGGGCACCAGCCTGAACTGGTTGGGAGGGTTGTTCCTGGTGGCGTGTTATATTCCTTATAGGCACCCCAGTCTCTCTCTTCTGCTGCCAGAGGTCTCCTGAGCTCTTTTCTTGCTGCCAGCCTTGAAGAGCATGCTTGATCTTTCTCCTGAGTACCTTATCCTAGCCTGCCCAGCTGTCTAGTTGGGTGCATTTGACATGACCACAACCAGTAAGAATTCTCCTTCGGAGCCAGGTGATAGGCCGCTGGAGCACCATGTTCAGGCTACAAATGCACTGATTTACACACAAAAACAGAAAGGCTTTTCTTATGCTATGATGCCACATCTCCAGAATAAGGAGCATGCTTGCTACTGCTAGTTTCCCTGTTGATGCTAGCACTGAGAGCTGTAGAAATCCATGCCAACAGCTGCCCTCTAATGAAATCAAACCATAGTGCTCATCAACTGCAGAGAAGTGTCACGGCCCCAAGGTGGCTGTCTTGCCTGCTCTGTTTCTGTCTTTGGGCTACTCACCCTGGCCATTCTTTTGGGAACCTGCTGTCAAGCACTGTGCTTAATCAAGCTTCTACAAGCTAAAACATTCACAAATCCCTAAGATTGATGTGGGTCCTCTCAATATAAGAGACCAGACTCTGAAAGGTTAGTCTCTAGGGTCAGGTTCCTTACCAGGCACTTTACAGGCATGTCCCTTGAAGAGTGCGGTGACACAGGGCAGAAGGGAGCATTGAGAGCAACGAGGAGTTGGAGAGGAGAAAACAGGAGAAGGGAGAAGCCACGCCCCGAGAATAATGGGAGTAAAGGCTAAAACTGTGCAGAGTGGGCCAAGAATTGCAAGCACTTCTGGGTTACAGAATCAAAATACAAGGAAGAGGCCAACAGGTACCCACTCTAAAGAAGCTGGTGTGACCATGCTATGGCCTTCTGGAGATTTGGAGCTAGTGGAAAAGGCCATTAGGCCACTTTGTTTTTCAGCAAGACAACTCTTAGAACAATGGATGGTTTACTGGGAGTTGGGAAGTGTGTGAGCTGACACAAAGAATTTAGAGGGTCCAAACTTGAGCAGGGATAAAATGAACAGAATGGAAGATCATGAATGACAGTATTCTGCATGGTCCTATTGAACCCTGCCACTTGATAGTCACATCTTCACACAATTCCTTCTCTCTGATATCTAATGATAATACAGACTTGCTTTTAAAGATTGACTTCTGCCCTACAGGGACTCTTCCTTACTCTTCTCCCTTGGATGAAGATAACTGCCATATTGTGCGACATGTTCTATGAAGACACTCCATGGCAAAGGACCGAAGGTGGTCTCTGACTAAAGAAGTATCTGGAAGGAACTGATGACCACCACATGAGGAAGCTTGGAAGCATCTCTGTCTCTGTCTCTCTCTCTCTCTTTCTCCTCTCTCTCTCTTTCTGTGGAGCCTAGGGCTGATTGCACCCTTCTGAGAAACTGAGGTAAAAAAACCCAGCTAAGCGATGCCAGTATTCCTGACCTATGGAAACTGTGAGCCGTGTTTGGGGCCAATTTGTTACACAGCAGTAGTTAATTGATACTGGCAAGGATCAGATCAATGAAAAGGGAGAACTGTGATAGTCATCACCAAGGAGAATCAGCATCATGTAATGACTGAAAAGACTGTCTAGGATGCGGGAGACATACAAGTCAAAAGTAATTCCAAGAAGAGAACAAACTCTGGCTTGAGACTCACTGGCTTTACCTTCCTGCTCTGCCCCTTACTGGCTGTGTGACTCTGGGAAAGTCATTGCAACTCTCTGAGCCTCGGTTTCTTCCTTTGTAAAATGGAGACAATAAGAGCAATGACCTTCTGAGTGCATCTTTTTTCTGTTTCCTTTCAGTTCCTGCTTTGGTATCAAGCACAGTCAGAAATGGCATGCTGAACTTATGTAGTAAAATGCTGCTGTGCTGTTTCTAGAAGGCTCAGTGTTCGTCCTTATCCAAGCAAGACAATAAATATTGTCTAGGGAAAAACAATAAATACATCTCTACAGTTAGACTCATCCTCCCGGGCAATTTTCCCAGGGGAGCTAGGTGGCTGGGACAGGCACTAAAACCAGCACTTGGCCTCACGGACACAAGTGCTCAAACCACACAGAATTAGCTGCCTTTACATGGACTATTCCAGGCTAGTCTCTGAGAGGATGATAGCCTGGATTTGCTTTGCCAAGCCAGGTATCAAATGCACAAGATCAAGTTGTCATTTCCTACACAAAGGAGCACCAGCATCTAGGAGGTTGGTTCCCTTACCTGTCTGGGCAGAGCAGGCATGGGATCTGGGGCTACTGAGCGCTGGAAACGCTGCGGTTGCTGCTGCATCATGTGCTGCAGGAGGAATGAAGGATGATCGGGCTGCTGTGGTTGTAAGGTGGCAGTGGTGGTGGAGGAGGCAGTGGCAGAAGAGGCCTGTATTGGGTTTCCTGGAGGCAGGTAGTGAAGCAGGGAAGGCTGCCTGGAGGTAGCAGGCATGGAGGGCATCTTCTGGGGGATCGGCTCAGATGTGAAATGGGACAAGGGCTTGGTGTTGCCAAAGGTAAATGGCTCGGCGGCTTCTGGGCTGGAGCTCACCAGCCCCTGGTGCATGATCATACTCAGGGTTTTGGGTTGCTGATTGCTGGTCATAGGCTTGAACATGGCATTCGCTTGATGGTGGTGGTGGTGGTGGTGGCGGTGGTGGTGCTGTTGTTGTTGCTGCTGCTGCTGTTGCTGCTGCTGTTGGTGTTGATGCTGCTGCTGCTGGTTTAGCAGGCTGCTGGTGGGAGTGAGGCTCCGGATGAGAGAGTACTGTGGAGTGAAGGACTGCTGTGGCAAGCCTGGGCTGGAGAGCTTCTCTGGACGATATGGTGGGGATGGCCCCGGGTTGCTGGTAGGCAGAGCAGACATCAAGTGTCCTTGAGGGCTTTTGATGGTAGAGGACACTAGGTTGGCAAGAATGGAGCTCTGAGGGTTGAACTGTGGCTGCTGACTGAGAGCCAGGCTGGGGAGCTTGGCAGGAGTGTAGGGCAAGGTGGGCCCAAGGGCAGCACTGCTGCTGGGTACCACACTGGAGAGTAAGGCATTGGGCGAACCTTGCAGAGTGCTGGCCGACATGCTGTTGGAGGCCATGCTGTTGGAGGCCATGCACGATGCTGTGAAGTTCTGAGGGCTGAACGGCGGAGGTGGAGGTGGAGGTGGTGGTGGCGGTGGTGGTGGTGGGTGTGGTGACGGTACTGGGAGGTAAGGTGGGGAAAGGCCTGGAGGAGGCAGGCCAGACCAATTGCGGTTGGGTCCTTGCTGCTTGGTAGCAGATCCCTGCTTACTGGCTGCCAGTGCTTTCAGCTGGTGAGCATGATGCCACTGAGACACCTGTAATTGGGGCAAAGTCACAGGGAGCATAGCTTGGACCTGGTTCTTGGCCTGCACCTGTGCTGTTGAAGGACTGGGTGAGACCATCTGCTTACTGGTACAAGGAATCGAATAGTTTATGCCTGTGGAGGAGGGCAGCACTGGAAGCGATGGGCCAGTGACTTGGCTGCAACTAGAAGCAAACTCCTTGCTGGAAGCAAGGCTCTCTATGTGTGGCATCGGAACCGGAAGCTTGGGTGGAGCTCCTACAGGTGCCTGAGGATGGTGTAACACCAGTGGCTCTTCTGGCTTGCTTCCCAGAATCTTCTCAAGATCAAGATCACTTGAAGAAGGTTCATGAATTTTCGTTAGCTCTTCCAGGAGATCTTGAAGTTCCTGGTCCACAGCAGGCATACTGTTCATTTTGTCATAGTAAGGAACCGTGGGCTCTTTTGGCCCTGTTTCTACAGTTGATGACACTTCATATGGTGAACCCATCACACCGCCATTCATGGGATGATTCTCCATCGGATTATTCTCAAGCAGTAGTGATTGGCCAGATACACCCATGGCCACAGAGCTAGGATTCATTGTCATTGTAGGAACCTGCAGGTCTGCACAAAGGGTACTGGGATGGGCACCGGAGCCCAGAGAAAGGGTGACATCTTCAAGGCAGGGCCTCTTAATTTTATTAGGGTAACCACCATCAGCCATGCCCGGATACTGGAAGTTGTCTCCTTCCTGCCTTCTCTTTATGGTTCCCTGTTGGAGAGATAGAGAGACAGAGAGAGAAAAAGAGAGACAAAGAGAGGAGAGATAATTAAGAAGGCTTCACATCTTAAAGCTAATGAACAGGAAACTTGCAAGATACAATAGGCTTTTCACTTTAAGACTTATACTTGTCAAAACTATAAAATATATTCTGTTTTTAGAATGCTCTTTCCTTGTTGTTTCATTTAAACAGTGTTCTTATATTTCAAATGAGACAATATTCTGTATGCTAAACAGAACTGAGAGTCATGCACGGCTCAAAGGAGACTTCACTAGGCTGAAGTCACTAAGCAAGCCTTCTCCACACACAGGCATTCGAGAACAAACTAAACTAGCTGAATAATTGTAATCCTGTCTATGGACAACTCAATTTTGAAAAAAAAAGAAAACCATAACTTAGACACCAAACTTCTTTGTCTTGGTTAAATGCATCAAGCAGTATGGATTAAAATACAATTCACCAGAAACCTTACAGGAATGAAGAGGATATGGGTATGATCATCTGGGTAGCTATCTAATACATATGTTTTTGAAAAGTACATCTTTCTGAACAGCAGTAGTACTCATTGTTCTATTTATTTTTAC
The DNA here is from genome assembly GCF_000151885.1 of Dipodomys ordii. Lineage (NCBI taxonomy): Eukaryota > Metazoa > Chordata > Mammalia > Rodentia > Heteromyidae > Dipodomys > Dipodomys ordii. The sequence continues at coordinate 1,590,573 of NW_012267305.1, forward strand.
CCACACATGCACACATATATATTGCTCATATACGTACAAAAATATCTAGCAAGAACCTGTATCCAACCATTTTGAATAGTTATCTATTGGAGGTAACTGGCCAGATCCTTTTTATCCTCCACAGTTCTGTATTGTTTGCTTTTAATGAGAAGAACTTGTCATTTTTTACAAAACCCAATTGTAAAGTTATTTAGGTAAGAAATTCCTCTGTGCAGATGCATCCTTAGGCTGGGAGGTATCAAACAACAGGAAAGGGACCCACTGGGGAATCAGCACCTTGGGAGAGCTGCCTACAAAGAATAAAAGCATAGCTGTCAATATCAAAGTGAAACTGGCTAGAAGACAGTATAGCCACTCTTTCCCAGCTTCATAGTCTGACCCATGGTTCTGTCAGGTTAATGACCCTGGCTGATGTCTGTCAGCAGGTAGATGAGATAGTGAGAATGTGTGTACTGCAAGTGTGTGGGTGGGGAAAGAGGTGGAGTGCTCAAAACAAGCAAAGGTATGAGACGGACTAGGAAATCAATTGAATGCCAACAGGTGAACAGTCACTATCCTCTTAAAGCTTGTTACTTTTCAGCAGAATCCCTTTAGCTTTGGAAGTATTTCCGGGACATACAGTGCTGATTCTCTGATAGCCCATCACTTGCCAACAGGATAAGAGTCACAGCTCATATGGCCACAACATCAAAGTAGGTCCTCAGATCTGAAGATACCAGGTGCTTCAGGCTTTGCTGCACAGGAAAATAACTTACAATCTTCCAGGTTCCCTTCCCAGACCCTTCCATTACAATTAGATTGTTCTGGTTTCACCTAGGGCAAGGCCTAGGCATCAGGACTTTGTCCACAGGTGCATGACCGCTTCTAAATGGACAGTTAAGTTGAAAACCACTGGCTCAGAGGATGAGTGGATGCAGTGTGGCACAGGACTGTGGTCCCCAAGTAGATACAGCAAGGTTGACTCAATGAAATAAGGTAGATCATGCAGCATCTATAGGGCCTCGCCAGCTGGGACCTGCCATTAGTTACTAAGGCAAATTTCTAAGGGCTTTGGCAGGCCAATCCCTTCCTATTACTCAAGGGTACCTTGTGAGCCAGGGAGGGGGCCTGACCTTGCCTGGAGTTGCTCAGCTACAGGGCAAGCAGGCCCAGGACACATGTAAGGTCCCTTACAAATACTCAGCAGACTCCCAATCCGCTGCTTTCATCCATCTCAATAACAAATTATCACAGAAGGTGATCATTACTTTGAGTGAAAGAACTTGCATACTTCCTGGACTTCTGACATATATATGATCAAACAGGTGTAATTCTAGGGGCAGCTGGGCCATCGAATTCATCTAAGGCCAGAATATGCCAGGTCAGACAGGAATGCTTGGAGTATAAATGAGCCCTAGCCAGTTATCTGTGTCCAGTTTCCCATCCAGGAGCCTAGTGAGGTGCAGCATCCATGGAGTTCTGTGCTGTTCAGAGTACAGCAGGCACTCACTAAATAGCAACTGAATAAATCAATGGATAAATGAACAGCAATGATTTAGGTCACAGGGACTCTGGCCATTCACTCAGTGAATTATGTGGTATCCCACAAACAAATCAATGAGGCTCAAATGGATATTTGGTGCCTTCCACTTCATGCCAAAGAAATCCAAAAGGTTAGAAATAGAAATGCATGGGCTGGGAAGGTGGCTCAGTGGTAGAGTGCTTGCCTTGCATGCATGAGGTCTTGGGTTCCATTCCTCAGTACCACATAAACAGAAAAGGCCAGAAGTGGTGCTGTGGATCAAGTGGTAGAGCACTAGCATTGAGCAAAAAGAAGGTCAGGGATAGGGCCCACACCCTGAATTCAAACCCCAGGACTGGCAAATAAATTAATAGGGGCCTGGAAGGTGGCTCAGTGGTAGAGTGCTTGCCTTGCATGCATGAGGCCTTGTGTTTGATTCCTCAGCACCACATAAGCAGAAAAAGGTGGGATTGGAGCTGTGGTTCAAGTGGTAGAGCGCTAGCCTTGAGCATAAGAGCTGGGGGCCAGCGCCCAGGGCCAGAGTTCAAGCCCCACAACTGACACAAAAAGAAACAAAGAAATAGAAATGCATGAAACTGATCTATTGGGATTGATTGTGGTTTTATATCTGGATACTCTCACAGGGAGGCCAAGCTGGCAATGGTTGGGTCCAATGTATGTCTATCATGTCTTGAATTTCAAGAGAGTTGTAATGGTAGTGCTATCTATACACTGGTAGGCAGGCAAAGCATGGGTGAGGTAGGGTGAAGGAAGGGGACATAGGGTTTTGAGCACCACAGCTTGGAATCCTGACCAGGTGGGAATTTGAAATTTGCTGGCAGATTTCATGGGATCTTGAAGCTGTCACCCAATTGTTGGCCTGCCAGGAACCTGCAGAGACTAAGGAGGTACTGAGTGGGGAAGCAAGAGCGTGAGTTGTGGGCGCTAAAGGTAACACTGGCAGCCATTGGCAAAGGAGGTTGCACTCCTCGTAAATGAGAGCCTGCGTGCACACCACTTTTCTGGCATTCATCAATTACACCCATGTAAATAGTCTTCACTCAACTTCACCTGGGTCCTCAGTAGCAAAGCAGATCCCAGGAAACCCCCCCCCCACTTACGGTGTCCAGGGGCATCTCATCTGCCAGAACAGGTGACATTGTAGCTAGGCCAAGTTTGCAGTTACGAAGCTGATGTTGTTGTGTGCATAGAGTATCTAGGAGGCTAAGGAAAAGGCAGGCTCTTCTCTCTTGGCTTCTAGATGTGTGTCCTTATTGGTGTCTAACTTAAGCTTGCCATTTTGGCAGAGGGGTTGCCAGGAAGCTCTTCTGAGCTTTCCCTTTTCACTGGTTTTGAATGAAACTCTGTTTGATAGAGGCTGAATGGTGCCTTGCTTTGGACTCGATGGTGAGTGCTTTCGGCAGATAGCCTGAAGCACCCTGGCTGAACAGTGAGAACACTAGCCACCGGACTTTTAGGCTAAGGGAAGGAGTCTGTGTTCACATGGAAGCACTCAGTCTTGCTCCGCGAGCATCTACTTTTATCAGGCATCCGTGAGGCGTGGAAATCTATCATCCAGTGAGTTTTGCCCCTAAGATAATGGCTCCCTCAGTGCCTCCTCTTTTGAAGTTGCACAGTTTGCTACTCATTTTTACTTGTCAGAGGCTGGCAGGGTCTGTGTGTTGCCACACCGGTACCACTGACAGTCACCTAATACCATGGCTACTACCTCTAAGGTTCCTCCTAGACCCTGACCAGGTATTTTCAAGAGATCCCCGTGACACGGCAGTAGATTATTCTGTAACAGCTTCTCTTTTTAGTTCCCTACTAAGCTTCCAGACCTCTCTTTTTTCATTAGTATATATTAATTGCACTAAAGGGTTTTGTTGTAGTATTTCCTAGCTGTATTCCTATAATGTACTTAGATCCAATTCACTTACTGAAAACCTTCTGGCCTCATGCACTCACTGTTTTCTAATTTCTGTGGTCTCTACGAGAGCAGGTTCTTTGTCCCAGCTAGCCTCCCTCTACTTCCTTCATGCAACCTATTGCACATGATTCTGCCTTCTCCCTATGACAGTGAGTACAACAGTGACATCACAGGATTTCAACCCTCTCTTCCTACAGAAAACAGAAAGGGCAACTTGATTAGCTTTGGGTTATACAGTCAGTTAAGAAATAAGGACATTTGCTTTCAGGTGCAACCCCTCCCTCACTCAACCCAATCCCTACCACACCCTGCTTTTCCTGGTAGGACATGGGAGGAGGGAGTAAAGGAGAGTATCCTGGCTGATTTTAGGAGTAACTTTCCAAACATAAAAGACTGTAGAGTCCCAGTTTGGTCATCAGATAGACAAATCTACCAATGTACCAATGTGATTGATCTTCATGACCTTATAAACATTCATTAAAATGACTTTCAAGCATGTGATGGCTTCCTCACATGCTAAATAATAAGAAAACAAAAGCCACCCTTCTGATTGGGGCCAAGTGGAGCTACGAAGTTGACATTACTTTTAGTTCTGTCTGAACCATAGCATCAGACAATTGTTCCCATTTTTTCTTTTCTTTTCTTTTTTGTTCTTTTCCGTGTGTGTGTGTGTGTGTGTGTGTGTGTGTGTGTGTGTGTGTATCTGGGAACAGTGTTTTGCTCCATAGCCCAGGCTGTACTCAAACCTGCATCGTACTACATCATATCTTGCCTTTGTGCATTTTTAGTCTGGAATATCAGAAAAGCGTAAAGATGTCTATAAAAAGGTAGAGATCATAAAAATAAAGTCCTGGCTCATAAAATGGACATAAGGAATATAAGGAACATAACTTATATACATTATTCTTTGTGAAATCTGGTAGCTTAATATATTTGCCAATCATAGGCCAGCAAAACGTATCCATTGTTCTTATTGGATAAAAAAACAAACAAACAGATGGGTTAAAGAAACCCAGTTAGGCTTCATTGTCCCTCTAGTAGGGCACTGGGTACTCAGGCCATTTGAAAAGTTGTCAAAAGAAGGTAAAAATTGTGTGTGGCTGCTTTAGTCCTCCTTTGCCTTCACTAGAGTCTCTATCACTGTATCTTAAGCTAATTAGCGTTTTGATTTCTTACACTGGTACTATAATAAATAACTTCATGCAATACTGTATTATTTTCTTCCCATGAGAGCCCAAACACCCATCGTTGATCAAAGAGGCTAGATTCCTAGCTCTCCGAGGACAAGGATGGTCCCCCAATAGACTTGCTCAGAAGAAAGTAATGAGGATCTTGTGGTACATGATGGAAGTTACTCCAGAACAGATAAGACAAGAGTTTACATGGAAAGAAAGATCAAGAGATAGAGGGTACCTGGGAAAAAAATGCACACACACACACAGATCCAGACACAGACACACAGACACACACAGATACACACAGACACACAGACACACACACACACACACACACACACACACACATGGTGTCCTTATTTCTGGGCTTATGTGTCACTTAAATATTCATTTTTAAGCAGAATGTCCCAACAAAGTGAAATTGAAGTTTTTGGAGGACAAATAGGGTTTTCATCATTTTTAGACCTGCAAAACATGAAGCTCTGGAGAATCTCAGGGTACTTGGGATTGACAGAGAAACCTGAATGTTGATTGGCTTCAAGAGAAGTCATTGATCTCTGAACTATGAGACAAGGGACCAACTTCTACTAGCAGGTGGTTTGAAACAAGAACCTGGACCTTAGAGGATTTGCCAATTGCCCCTGACCTCAAAGGATCATCCAAATGTAACACGGCAGTGTTTCCCAGACCATTTATCTGACTTGACTTAACCATGTGCAGAGCACGCTTCCCCAGCTAAGAAGCAACACATGCTTTTACTTACAACACATCTCAATTACTTCTTTTCTTTACTCTTTGCTTTTTTCTTTTTATGAGGGGTACTGGAGTAGAACCAGGACCTTGTGTGAGCTAGACAAGTACTCAGCCACAGAGCTCCCCACCCCCAGGCCAGCACATGCTTGCTTACTGACTAAGCCTAATTTAGTCCCGAGGCATCAAGCTCTGGGCCTGTGAAGGCACTGACCCCAGTTAGTAAATTTAGAGCCCAGCTGTTAAGCTCTGGTGCCATTGAAGTAGAGGCTTGGAGAGTACTGGCAATGAGTATTGGGTCAGAGCCTAGGCCTTCCTCTTTTGTTGTTGTTGTTGTAAATTGTGGTGAAATTGACCTAACATGAAATTAACATTTTTTCAAGTGAACACTTCAGTATATTTAGTCCATGCACAATGTTGTTCAATCATTACACTAATTTCAGAACTCTCCAAATCGAAAACCCACGTGGAAACTTCATAACTATTAAGCAGTTACTTCCCTCCTGCCTCTGACAGCCATTCATCTGCTTTTTGTGTCTTTCACAGGAATGGAATCATTCCAAATGCAGCCTCTTGTGTTTGGTTTCTTTTTAGATCCATCCATGTTGTATAGGTATCAATATTTCATCGCTTTTATGGCTGAAAAATAGCCCATGGGAATAAGTATACCATCTTTTGTCATGCCCTCCATGCTAACACCTTGCAGAGACAGAAGCACATGGGACAAGGTGAATAGGGACTTTTAAATCTATAATTGAAATCTGAGAAAAGCATGGCAACATCTCTGAACTATGGCAGGGTTTGGGGGAACTCAAATTGGTGTCATTTGCCTTGGAGAGGGTGTTTGCTTTCCCATTCTACCTGGAGTGAGCCATTGACCTTGAGGCAAGAAACACTGCTGAAAGCTTTGTCCTTCAGAAGCCTGTGCTGCCAAACCATATCTATACTTCCTGGCTTCCCCTCCCAACTGCTCTAGCCTAGTTTTTCATTTGGGAGTTGGGAGCTGGAGAATCTCACACTGGAGGGCAATATAGGTATGTAGTAAGATTCTATAGAGTTATATAGTGAGGTTCTTGGTTATATAAGGAGACTCTGTCTTAATTTTTTTTTGTCTGAGGGCTGGGAAGGTGTCTCAGTGGTAGAGTGCTTGCCTTGCATACATGAGGCCCTGGGTTTGATTCCTCAGCACCAAATAAGCAAAAAGAAAAAAGCCGGAAGTGGCGCTGTGGCTCAAGTAGTAGAGTGCTAGCGTTGAGCTGAAAAGCTGAGGGACAGCACCCAGGTCCAGAGTTCAGGCCCCACAACCGGACCCCCAAAAAAATTTTTTTTTGAGCAAGGAATCAACAGAGCATGCCTGTGCAGGATGTGAATACCTGTAAGGCAGCTTCTGTATTTTCATGCATACACAGGGGATGGTTTTGGTAGTAAGGCCTTTAGGGGGTTGTGGGATTTGTGTAAATGACACAAGTGATCAGATAGTAGTCAGAAAGGATATATGCAGACTCTCAGAATATTGAACTTTACTAGGGCTTCACAGACAAATCTTGGTGTTATTAACCACAGGCCTTTGCAAGATCCTAGCTTCTGTTCTTGGAGAGTGCACTTCTTCTTTTTCTCTTGATTCTAACAAAAAAACCCTAGGATAGAGGCAGATCTTTGTTTGGGATCCCTGTTTTGCTTGTGGGTAAGTTGGGATTCAGAGAGACCAGTTTTTAAGTTAGCTTAGGTTTAACTTACTGAAATCATAGTCAGTGACAGAGCAGTGCTTGGCATTCAAAACTCTGGAGTGCATTCTAGTAACAGAGTCCCAAGAAACCAGACATGCATGATGGTAAATATGTTGGCACCTCAGCAGTAAGCTGGCCTTCCTCAATTGAACTCAGGTTATTCTGGGACACTGAGGAAAAGATAGGACATTTCAACTCTGCACACTGTGAGGATAAAAATCCTGCTGTTCAATGTCAGTTATACTATGTCAACTTTGCCTGTAGGGATTGTTGTACTTGCCCCAGGGCTTTCCAATCACATGTCACATATCACAGAGAGCACTGACCTCAGAGTCTTGAGGAAGTTCCTATACTATGTACGTGAAGGTAGCCATTTTCCTGCAAGGCCCTTAATGTGGCCCCAAGTGCCATTAAGCATTGCCGTGGGTCTGACCAACCTGACACTCTGCATGTTAAAGTAAGAAAGGTTGGAACATCCAATTCTAGTTGCAAAACATAGCTGTATGGGGTGGCAAGATGGAAGGATGAAGGCTTTGAACCTTTAGGCTGTCTAATTGTTGGTGACCTAGAGCAAGTCATTTCACCCTCTCCAAGCCCATTTTCTTACCTACAAAACGGGGGAGCTAGATTGCTTCATGAATTTGTTGGAAGGATTATATGAGCTGAGAAATGTAAAGTTAGCATAGTGCTTGGCATGGTGTAGATGCCAGATAAATATTATCTCTCTACTCCTGAAAATGCAAACACATTCTTGGTGGTCTTAAAATAGCTCTTAACGTGGTTTACTCAGCAGCATTTGCCATTCAAGGCAGATCTGCCTTTAGTCACTGGCTGTGCTCCTGAACAGCTGTGTGCAAGGCTAACTTTTGTAAAGCAAATCATAATAAAATGCGACAAGAATTTGCCATTGCAAGGCAATCCTCAGTGTGTCCTTTTATGAAGTAAAAGATCGCTCATTTAAAATGATCTTTTTAAAGGCATAGTACTCTTTTTTTTAAATAACAAATCCTGATTCAGTTTTGATCACAAACACATGCTGATGTTATTTAACCCCAAAAGCATGAAGTGAACAAGAAGAGGTTATGTAATGAAAGGAATAACTGTAAAATACATATTCATTTTTCTATATGTGGATAGTGTGTTTGCATCATGAGAAGTGTCAAAAAACAATGTGTCCATGTGTATATGTGCATTTGTGTGTGTGACAGAGACCAAGAGAGACAGAGAGGAAGTGGTAGAGATAATCGGTAATTGTGGTGCTGGTTATGGTTATATTAATTCTAATGATGGTGGTGGTGGTAGTGGTGAAGTTCAAGGAAATGGTGGAGGTGATGATGATGGTGGAGGTGGTGATCATGGAAATTGTGATGATGATGAAGATGTGGCTGAGTTTGATGATGGTGGGTTTATTGGTGCGGGGGGGGGGAGTTCCTATAGGATATTTCCTTATTGGCCACCCTGAAAGAAGTTCCACTGACGGGGCCTGAGGAGGAAGACATATTGCAAATTATTCATAAGAGAAATCTTGAAAGTGTCTCAGTCATTCATACTTTTTTTTTCTACCTAGGAAAAGGAAGCTGAATTGCTGGGAAAAACACAAGAGCAATGTGTTTGCTAATATGCTGTCAATAAAGGAACTACAGGAAAGGGCAAGGCAATTTGAGTTCCTTAGATGTCATGTGGCTAAAAAAGAGGATGAGAGTAGTTAGCTACTGTACACTTCTCTGTGTGAAACCATCTATTCAGAAGCAGATGTTGGGTGTTGGTGTTTGGAGACTGGCTTCCTGGAGATATTTTATATAGGCCAAGTCCATTGTTCTGAGCCCAAAAGGCTTGACTTGAGGAAAGAAAAGAGGCAAGAAAATGTTTACATTTTTTTTGACAGAGTCACGTGACAGCCTTAATACCAGACAATTTCAGCCCTCTTGAGCTTTGTTCCAGAAAAAGTACTGGGCCTCCCTTCCACTACAGAGCTGAAGGCTTCCAACAGAGCAAACAGGCCTGCTTAGGGCCCCAGAACAGATTTCCAGTCTACAGTGAATGCATAGGTGGAGAGGAACCAGACAGAAGGAGATGGAATTCTAATGGGGCAGACAACAGTGGGCAGCAAGAAGAAAAAGAATTGGGGAGGGGTCACAGTATTGTTTAGAAAAATAAAAATATGCCGGGCGCTGGTGGCTCACACCTGTCATCCTGTCTACTCAGGAGGCTGAGATCTGAGGATCACGGTTCAAAGCTAGCCCAGGTAAGAAAGTCCATGAGACTCTTATCTCCAATAAACCACTAGAAAACCGGAAGTGGTGCTGTGGTAGAGCAATTGCCTTGAGCTGAAGAGCTCACAGACAATACCCAGGCCCAGAGTTCAAGCCCCACAACCAACCAAAAAAAAAGAAAGAAAGAAAGAAGGAAAGAGAAAAATATGGCGGCAAGGAGAGGGCACAGGCTTTTTTGAGGGGCAGGGCTAATGCAGCAAAAAGCTAGGCCACAGGAGCACTGGGGCAGAGTACTTCCAGCAGGAAGGCAGCAGGCAGAGAGGCCCTGTGGGGAAAGCTCTTGGCCTGTTCCAAGGATGAACAGACAACCAGTGTGTGCATGGTGCCCATGGAGCTGTGGGAAATTGCACAGAAAGGACCTTGCAGGCCATGGAAAAGGGATGCCAATACAACTTCGTTTATCCAATCAGCCTGCAGGCTGCGTGTAGCTAACCCAGTCTGTGGTTTACCAACCCTTGACATAGTGCAGGAGCTGAGCCTCTTCCCTTGTGAAATAAGGCCTTTCCACAGCGCTCCTTTCATATTTCAGGGTACCACACTTGTCTCTTGCTCCCAGGGGAGTGCACATGCCACTCTTCGGGAACTGGGAAGCTTTGGGAACTAGAAGGATGTCTGTCATAGTGCAAGTTGTGTAGTGGTCCCAAATGTTATGTCTCACTGGCAGTAGGGACACTAGTTCTTGTTGTGCCATTTTTGGCCAGTCCTTGCTCCCAGTCCAGTGAGAGGAGGGAAATAGCATTGTCTCTAGGATTCCCTTCGTCCTTGCTCTTCTAGCGTGTGTGCACTCTTTAGAGCAATTTGGTTTTGTCTAAAGGATCTGCTCCTGTAGGCCTCACCTTCCACCCAGGTACTCTGAGCTAATGTGCTAACCCTGTGCAATCATGGTCCACCTCTGGAGTTGTCCTAATGGGCTCGGTACCTCTACAGCACCTAGACTCCACAACCATGCTGCCACGTGCAGATTGGAATTACTTTTTGGAGAAAATGATAAAAGGCCAATTATCCTGTTTTCTTCCTATTTCCAGCATAAGGTGTCAAGACAAATACTTTTCAGAAGCTGTAGGCAGTCTACTAACATGCCTGGTAGTAGGCAATCTACTAACATGCCTGGTGACTTTAGTCCACCCTTTCCCCTCTGTGTGCTCTTGGCCTCTTGTGTCCAACACAGGGGTGGCCTAGACAATTGTGTCTAATGGACCTTCTGGTCAATGTGAAGCAACACAGTCCTTTCTTAGTGAACACCTACTGAGTGCTAGATGCTGAGGGACAGCCACAGGGGGAGAAGAGAAAGAGATTTCAGGGTCAGGCCCATGGATGGCAACAACAACCTTGGGTAGCCAGACACTTGCCTGGAGTAATGGCAATCGGGTGTTAATTGAACCCTGTGCCACTGGAGGGAAGCAGACAAAGGTAAGTCTGTGACAAGAGGCTGGGGATAAATAAGTGAGAGGCAAGTCAACACCACTGGCCTGTGCGGCTCGCTGGCCTGCCTTTGTAACATCAGAATCTACAAGCTAGAAATAGTCATCTGTGAGAAGGGAGAGAGAGGAGAAGAGAGAAGCAGGAAGGAAAGGAGGGCAAGGGGAAAGTGGAGAAGAGGGGAAAGGGAAGGACACATTATTGCATATCTACTACAGAAATCAGTATCTTTTTTTTGTCTGTCATGGGGTTTGAACTCTGGGCCTGGGTGCTGTCCCTCAGCTTTTCAGCTCAAGGCGAGCGTTCTACCACTTGAGCCACAGCGCCACTTCCAGCTTCTGAGGAACCGAACCCAGGGCCTTATGAATGAAAGACATACACTCTACCACTGAGTCACATTCCCAGCTGCAGAAATCAGTACCTTTAGCCTAAACCTGAGAAGCACATGCTCCTCCTTCCTTAGGAAGTCTGGCATGCAGCACCCCATGGAGGGGCATCTTCTGACCCCAAATCTATAAAACATACAACTGGAGTTCTCTGGCCAGGGATGTCCACTAGAAGTAAGAGGCCAGCCTACTAGATTGTGGGGTGCCACAAGCTCCCATCTCCAGGGTAGGACCCCCAGGCTTTCATACTCCCTACAAAGGAGTGGTACCTGAGTCTCAGCTTGGTTGGGCTCTCCTTCTGTCCCTGCCCCAAAAGCAGGTCCTCATTGAGGCACTTCCACTTCCAGACACCTGTTACCTTGGGCTTACTGGCAGGGAAAAGTGGGAGGAAGGGCAGGCTAAGAATGCAGACTAGGTCCGGGTAGGCTCCTAGAAGTGCAGAAATAGGCAGGGCTGAGCCCCCAGATGCCTGTGAAAGCCAACTGCCAAATGGAGTGTATGTCCCAGCATCCTCTCTTTCTAATAGACTGATTTGCAGGTCAGTGGTTTGCCAAGCACGGCTACCCAGGCAAAACCCAGATGCTAAGTTCACTAGTATCCTACAAGCTGAGCAGTGTTCAGCCCTTGTGGAAGAGATCTGTCTACAAGCCTCTGTCTGGCTTCCCACCCGGTTGGGTGTCTGTAGCAGGAAAGAGCCCTTGTTGCAGGAGAAGGAGGAGGGAGCAAAGGGAGTGAACAGCTGCGTGCTCCGTGGGGAGGATCCCCAAAATAGCAAGGCACATACGCACTGCAGGCCTTGACCCAGAATGTTCAGAGCTGCACTATGAATCCAGCTCTCCTCTGTGGAGTGGGGCTGCCGCTGAGCCTGTGGGATGCTCAGGCCCTCTGCATTCTCACCTGATCTCCAAGGACATGTTCCTTATCGCCCTTCAGATGGAACTAAAACTCCAAGCCCACACCAATCTGCAGTCCCTGAAAGAAGTACTCAGAGCAGATCTATCCCGTGCCCATTTAGAATGCATCCATCTCTGTGCCTTACTCGCCATCGTCCCATAGCTCCTGACAGAGGCAGAAAGCAGCTATTAAGCGGATTTCACTGATGCACAGCCTGTGGCCCAGAGGCTCACATAAGAGCTCCGTGAGTGTGTGGCTATGACAAGGACAGCCACGTCTTTGGAGAGCTGGCTCTGGCACCCTGTGGGGCTTAGCAGGGCAGCCCACATGCATGGCACCCAACAGCCTGCATGAAGCATGGGATATGGGCAAAGACCACCCAATTCCTGGATCTGAGTTTCCACCCAAGACTTTGAAGAGTCACTGTAGCTCCTAACTGGCTGGTCTTGTTTCTCCTTGGGACTGGTGTTCTGCCAGGCAGGGCTGTAGACTCTGCTGGTCCAGACAGCCACCAGAAGAGGTTAAAATGAGTCTACTTTTCTGCCGTGGATGGGCTGTCCCTGCCACTCTGTTTCATCCACTGTTATGAGTACTAATTGTTGTCCGTGGCCTCAGGATAATCTGTGAATGGAAATCAGTGAAAATGGGAGGCACTTTGGAGAGCCAGCACTAGCATGCGTGATCTAAATATGCAACCTTTGACCTGTGGGCTTGTGTGGCACTGGGAAAGCCTCTATCCTCCCTGAGTACCAGTTGATGAAGTAGAAATCTCAATCCTGGTGTCACAGAAGTGCATGACATCTTGCCCAGGAGAGCCACTCAACTAGTCTCTCTGAGAGCTTTATCTGAGGAAGAAGCAAGGAAATAGTTTGCCCTTAAGATTGTCAACTGGTGGATCCCATAGGTTAACACACGGCTGGGCACACAGAGGGGCCCTGGAAATGTATCAGGAGACTAGAGAAAGACAGGCCCCTATAGACCACACCCATGCTCCCTGACGTCAAGAGGAAGCAGACTTGTTCGAGGTTTCACAAAGAACTAGCCATAGCCTTGGGAATCAAGCTGGACATCTCTTTCCTGAATCCAGCAGGCTTCCTGCGAGGAAAAGCACGTACCTCCAAGGCTGATGCCTACAGATCTTGAACCTGCTCATATACCACAGAGAAGGTGAACAGCGTATCTCCCTCCTCCTGGGCATTTCTTTTCTTTTGGTGGCACAAGAGTTTGAACTTGGGACCTTAAACTTGCTAGGCAGGAGCTGTACCACTGTAGCCACACACACACACACACACACACACACACACACACACACACACACACACACACAGCCCTTGTTTCCTTTAGTCAATTTTTGAGAGGGTCTTGTGGTTTTTGCCTAGGGCTTGCTGAAGACTACAATCCTCCTACCTACGCGTCCCTCTGTTAGCTGGGATTATAGACGTGAACCTCTACGCCCAGTTTACTGAAGAGATGCTAACATTTTGCTAGCAGGCCTTGAGCCATAATCCTCTTAGTCTCTTCCTCTTGAGTAGATAGGATTACTGGCATGGGCCATCATGTCAAGTATCCCTCCTAGGCACTTCTAATGTTACACAGAGGGTTCCTTGCTTCTTTTACCCCAACCCCAACTTTATTTGGGGGTGAGGAGAAGACAAGCTTCTTCTAGGAGGAGGAGGAGATGGAGAAGGAAGAGAAAGAAGAGAAGGAGGTGGTGGTAGAGGAGGAGGAGGAGGAGGAGGAGGTAAAGGAGGTGG
>NW_012267305.1:1604431-1743427 GCF_000151885.1 Dipodomys ordii
AGGAGATTAGGAATACCTTTTCCTTTCTAGCCACAGAAAGGTTAGCAGGTTCAAAAGGTCTACAGAGCATGGCAACCTACTGTAACCCATATTGAAGAACATTACACGGCTGACCACAGAAAGTTCTTAACTTTCAAACCATATTCTTACTGCCCATAACTCCCTCATTTTGTCGAGGGGCTGCCTTGTGAATGGTTTAGGAGGCTTCTTAGAGTTGAAAGCATCTTTACATTTGGGAGGGACCCTGAGCAGAGAAGACATGTGACCAGCTCATGAGTCCCAACTCCACGCAGGCTCTCATATACTCCAAATTTGCAGGCCAATGACTTTGACTCTTGACACTAGTAATCAATTAACCTACTGATCTGTGGAAGGAGTCAGATCTTAACTTCAAAGGGAAGGACCAAATGTTCTGCTTCCCATTAAAGCTCCGTCCACTGACCACAGAGACTGGATGCCTTATTAATCTTGGGTAGATATTCAGATGTTGCCCAAAGGCACAACTCCTCTTTTCCCCAAATCCCAACAGTCATTATGCAATCTTGTGCCTGACTGGGGGAACAAATGATGCTGGGAAGGGGGGATTTTTTTGGTCCTTGACCTGGGGCTTGAACTCGGGGCTGAACTCAGGGCCTGAGCACTGTTCCCTGAGATTTTGTGCTCAAGCCTAGTGGTCTACACTTGAGACACAGCTCCACTTCTGGCTTTTAAAAGTAGTTTATTGGAGATAAGAGTTTCATGACCTTCCTTCCCAGGCTGGAAATCCTCAGATCTCAGCCTCCTGAATGGCCAGGATTATAGACATGAGCCTCCAGCACCCAACCTGAGCAGGGTCTTGGATCACTGAGATCTTTTACTCTTGCTCCTACCCACTATGCCTCTAGCATCTTGCAGCATGCTTTAGGAGTAGTGGTGAGGTTAGTGGCTCTATGATCTGCCATTTCCTTTATTTATGACTTTGGTCAACTTGCATAATCTTTCTGAGATTCTGTCTCTTGGACATAATAAAAGCCTCTTCTTCTCAGGGTTATCATGAGAATCACAGGACATAAGGTCCCTCAAAGGCTTAATAAAGTGCTAGCACATAATCAATGCCCAGGAAAGGTGATTATTTTTGCTTTGAGTCAACCCGAAATTTATTTTTATAGAGGGCAGGGGATGGATGCCACAGCTGTTTAGGGGGAGATGTGAGAGTAGCATCCTGGTGTCCAGATCCCTGGTCTTAGTCTAAGAACAGCTGTGCTTAGTTTAAGCATCTCAGATACATTTTCCTGTAAAAGGGCTCGCAATCATTTGTAGGTAAATTCCAGAAATGCTCAGAAAATCAGAAAAGCTCTTCTCTCTGCACATTAGCAATCCTAGCACTCAGGATGCTGAGTTAGAATCATCCTGAGTTTAAGGACAGCCTGGGATATATAGCAAGATCTTAATCTGAAAACAAAAGTAAACCAGGCACTGGTGGCTCACACTTGTAATCCTAGCTACTCAAGAGGCTGAGATCTAAGGAATGTGATTCAAAGCCAGCCTAGGCACAAAAGTCCATGGGACTCTTATCTCCAATTAACCAATGGAAAACTGGAAGTGGTGCTGTGGCTCAAGTGGTAGAGCACTAGCCTGGAGCTGAAGAGCTGAGGGACAGCGCCCAGGCCCAGTGTTCTAGCCCCACAACTGACGAAAAAGAAAAAAGAAAAACTAGTACAAATTCTCCCATTGGACTAGTAGAATTTTATTTCAAGATTTTGATGTGACACATGGTTTGCTTTGCTGCTTTTCAGAAAGGAGTAGAAAGGAGAGAAGCTGCATGCCTGAAGCACAGCTCTGTGTTCGGGCTGTTTTCAGCATGGGGTCAGGGGACAGTAAAAGCGATATGCTTTCCAGATGCACCTGTTTTCATGGGACCCAGGTAGTGTGAAGCCTAGAGGTAATATACCATCAGGGGAGAAATGGCAACAGCTGAGATCCGGCTCAGGCCACCCCCAGCAATGCAATCTTGGCTCCTGCAAAGGGCCTCCCCCTGCTACCCGCATTCCAGGCATTGTAGTAACTTGTTGAGTGAACACACAGGCTATTCTATTTTCAGTCTGACAGTCTCCGTCCCTATCACCCGCAGTACCTGGCTGAAGACTTAGATGTTAGCAGTGGGCACCTTCCTGAGGCTCCAGGGATTCACCAGCCACTAAAGCAGGACCTGTCAGACTCAGTCAGGTGGGTTCTCATAACGCTATCCCCTTTGGATCTTACACATCATGCAAGAAGAGAGATGCAATTTCACCCAGGAAGACCTATCTAAGGAAGCTGCTTCCTGAGCCGGAGGCATGTTTTTGGGTCCCTTCAAGTGGGGGCACATTCTTGGGCCTCTAGGACAGCGTGGTATTTTGAAAACAGTCAGATCATTCCAAGCCAAGGGCAGAGAACAATGTGTCCCTTAGAGGAGGAAGAAGAGTTGATTGTGATCAAGTCCAAGGTGTGATTCTAAAGCAGGGATTACGAAGGGCATTAAAGGCCATGGCTAAAATCAGCCAAGCCTGAACATGGAGTGAGCAAGGAGAGCTTCTGTAGAGAAAAGGCTCCAAGGACACTGCTCCCTAGAGATACATTGCAGCTGACACTGACTGATCAAAGGCGAAAGTTACTTACCACATTGACAAGAGTGAAGAATGGAAGAAGACCTCTGCCACTCCAACCTTCCCACCCTTTTCTCCTAGGATATGGCTCACGTAGATGCAAACCCGAGGGAAACAACGAAAGGCCCTGAAAATTATGGCAGCACTTTTCCTTCATTGACTCAGTTGTTCAGCATGAAAGAGGAGCATGAAGTAAAAAGGGTCCTAAGGACAGGGGGGAGAAACTCCCTTCAAATCCTTTACTGGGGCAGGAAGTTTGGAAGCTGGGTCACTTGTCAAGTGATGGCTTCTGCCATCATCTGATCTCTGCCATCTCATGACTGCCCATTTCTGTAAGAGCAGGACTACAGTCAAAAGTATTTTATGAACATATACACACTCAACTGAATAGCAAGTGTAATACATAGTTGACAATGAAGAGAAAAAAGAGACCCCAATTAATCACTCCCCCCCCCCATACCTGTACACATACCAGATCGTAAAATCAACATGGATTACCCTGGGAATTGGAGAAGACAGACCTTCTACTTATATGAAATGGCATTACCTCAGAGCCCAGGGCTCCCAGTTCCAAGAACAGGAAGGAAACAGACCCATGGCTCTATAAGAGCCACTTCCCCTCTGCTTTATTACTTTCTGAGATTAAGCAAGCCACTCCTCTATGGGCCAAATAGCCTGAGATAACAGCCATTGTGTTTGCTGTAGCTCCAGTGAACAGAGCTAATCTCAGAAGACTGGCATGCTGCAGGCATTCATTGTCAACTTCAAGCAACCAGGGGCTCTCATGGCCCCTTTCTATCCTTGTGATCATCATCATCATTGTCATCACTGTCATCCTCCTCCTTCTCCTTCTCCTCCTCCTCCTCCTCCTCCTCCTCATCATCATCATCATCAGCAGCAGCAGCAGCAGCAGCAGCAGCAGCAGCAGCAGCATTCTGGCTCTTAGAACTACCATGGACATCCCTAAGGCTGCATTTCAGATACTTGGATGATATGTGGATTCCAAGGGACAAAAGCCGAAGTAGGTCAAATGGGTTTTAAATAAGACTCTAGAGCCTGAGAATTGAACTACAATACTTTTCAGCATCCTACTCACTGACTTCTTGCTCTCTTCAACAAACCCACAAGGGGCATTGGGAGTTCTAGATCTTTCCTCCATCAGATTTAAGTTCCTTATATTTTGGGTTGGTCCCCCACCACCAAGGTTACACCGAGAATTTTAATAACACAAGTTCAAGTTTCAGATTAGAAGCATTTCAACACCCCCCTCCCCCCATAGCCCATTTTCTGACCGATTCCTGGAGCTTTCTGGGCTCCTGACGATTTCCCACCATGTTGAAATGGGGAAGCATGCTCTCGATTACAAGTCGACTTTTCCAGTCATCCATTGTTTGACCTGCAATTTTATTCTTGACTCTCCAAGGCGCTTCCCAAACGACCTAGACACAGGGCTTAGGGAGACAGAAAGTACACTGTGTTTCAGATACGAAGATGAGACCATTGACCCCATGAATCATAGGCTTTCTTTCTGAGGACAGGTTTGTGTGGAGTCTGCCACATTTATTTTCCTGTCTCTCTTCCCACCATACCACCCTCATTGAGCACTCCCACCCCCAGGGATGAAAGATGCTTCTGTGAGGCAGTTGATGGGGATGAAATGGCCATAAAGCAGACAGAGCAAGGGTGTCCAGACAGCAGAAGGGTGAGTGAAGGCCCAGCCTGACAAGACTAAAATAGCACTAGGTAGGCAGATGGAGACTGTGGGTCCTGGGTTGAGCTTTCCTTTTGTGTGGCCCTGCTTTCCCTGGCCAGAGGATCTAGGGAAAGATTCTTCCATTCTCTGTGATGCAGTTCCTTTACATTAAAAACAAACAAACAAACAAAACCATAGTGATTGCAGTGGTGGCTTGGGATGTGTTCAGCATTCCTGGAATCAATCTTGGGACCCATAGAAGAAGCAGTGACCAACTCTGGCCTTGTTGGCATTCAGTCAAGTGACCTGACCAGTGGTTCAAAGCCTAAATGACATTGGAAGGAAGCAATGGATGTTGGAAGGATGCACAAGTTTACAGGAAGCTAGCTGAGCCGGCGTGACCATGGCTACTCCAACATGTTTCCTCCATGCTGGATGAAAGGCAAGCAAACTCAGGTTGTGCTCTTCTTCTTTTGTGTTCTCCATGGTGTTAGTGTAAAATAAGAGCTTGGTTAAGGTATTCATATATGAGAACAGCTTTGTTTACCATAAGCCTTGGAAGCACAGCACTAGGCTATAAAATCTTGGTGTCCAAACTTCTACCTTCAGGACAGAGAAATACTTGGCACCACTCTCCCACTGAATGCAACTAAACTTCTTCACATCTTATATAAATCCAACAGAAGAGGACTCGGAATAGAGCAAATTGACACTAGATAAGGACCTTGGAGTCTGAGGAATAATGCAGTGTTGAGTTTAGGGGGTTTTCTTTGGCGTCATATATTCCAAAGTAGTAACTATAGAAACAAGCATTCATGATGTCAGTGAGCACAGGAAAAAATGGTTCCAACAAAGGGTTCCTCTTCCTAGCCAGAACGTCACGAAAAGATTAGCCTAGCAGGACAGAAAATGACACAAAATTACTCTAATAGAGCTAAACACCAAAGAAAACATTACAGTTTGATACTGTACCATCAGCAAAGACCAAGCAGAGATCCTAGACTCTAGCTCTATTTGAAGTGAGAAAGCACGTCTTATCTCCATTAGCATGGTATCAATGGATACACAGAGGTGAACTGGAAATCTCTCCTTGCCTACTAGTAATGAGGACCTCCACACTCTCTGATGCCGATAAAGGATACCTAGGGAGCCTTGACTTTGATACCTACTAGCAAGGAATAAGATGGTGTCTCTCCTTCCCTGCCAGAGCAGTGTCAGAGAAAATCAGCTCAAACAGATTTAAATAAGAGCTAGTTTTATAACATAGCACCCAAAATATCTTGGTTTCAATTCAAAAAATGTATTCATCATACCAAGACCAGGAAGGTCTAAAACTGAGCAAAAATTATTATCAACAGATTTGTCACCAAGATGACACAGATGTTGGCATTATCTGACAAGAGTTTTAAACTAGCAATCATCTAAATACCTCAACCAACGATTACAACCATGCTTTAGCAAAAATAGAGAATATCTCAGCAAATAGACGTTTTAGACCTAAAAAAATATAATGGCAGAAATAAACTCAGTGGGAGGGATCAAAAGGAGAATAGAGAAGACAGGGGAAACAATTAAGAGTTTGATCTAATCTGAAACACAGGGAGAAATGGCACTGGAAAAATGTGAGCAAGGCCCCAGAGACATCTGGGATTATAAACAAAAGATTTAACAATCAATCATGTCATTGGAATTCCAGAGGAAGAGGAAGGAGAGAAAATGGGACTGAAAAAGTATTTTAAAATGGCTGCAAAGTTGCCAAATTTGACAAGTCATAAATAGGGGAAATTTAAGAAGTAGAGTGAACCCCACCCCCTCCAAAATCCAAAGAGATTTCTTGAATCTGTCATAACGAAACTTCTGAAATGCAAAGACAATGTTTGGAAAGCAGTGATAGAGAAATGACAGCAGCAATTTCCAAGTACTGAAAACAAGAATTGTCCATGCCAGTTCTTCAACTCAGTGAAAATATGCTTCAATTATCAAAGGAGACTCAAGACATTCTCAGATGAAGGGAAACTAAAATGATTTGTCAACAACAGACCTCCACTAAGATAATAGTTAAAGGAAGTACTCTAAACAGAAAACAAACAATAAAAGAAGGACATTTGGAAGAGCAATGAAAGAGAAAATATGATAGACTTTCTTCTCTGTTCAAGTTTTCTAAATTATGACTGAAGTACCAATTATAACATTGTCTCATTGCAGTTCTAAAGGTTGAACTATTCAACCACGGTTACACCATAAGAAACAAATAAAGGGATGGAAAATTGTAAAGTCTACACACTTTGTTAAAGGTAGTAAAATGTTGGCACCAGTAAACCAAATGATGTGTGTGTGTGTGTGTGTGTGTGTGTGTGTGTGTGTGTGTGTATCTGTAATCTAAAATTTGTTCAAGTAGCCTACAGGAATTGGGGAAAAGAAAATAGAAAAAAAGAACTGATAGCAAATGAAAATAAATTGGCAAAATTAAACATTAACATTAGTAAGTATATAAAATGATAATGGCCTAAATATACCAATTAAATGACAGAGATGAGCAAAAAGAGAAAAAAAATGACCTATTTGTTGTTTGCCTCAAATATAATGTGTCAGAAAGAATTAGAAAAAATGATGAAAACATTAAAATAAGAGAAAATTTTAGTGACATTATACTGATATCACTTCAGAGCAAGAAAAATGATCAGAGACAGAGAAGAGCATTACATAATAATAATAAGAGAGTCAATTCATCAAACAGACATAATAGTCTTAAATGTATATGCTTCAAACACAATACAGTAAGCAAACATTAGAAACATACAAGCACACATTTATAGTTGAATACTTAAACTCTGCAATAGTGGATACAAATATATAAAATTAGCAAAAGATACAACACAATAACAGAATTCAACAGGATCTAACAGACATTTATAGAATGTTTCATTAAAAAACAATAAAATTTATAATCTTTTAAAGCATCCATGGAATATATACCTAGACAGATGCATTGTGAACTCAAAAACAAAATATGCAATAATTCAAAAATTGAAATAATACATGCTTTATCTGACTAGGGTGGAGTTAAACTACAAAACATAAAAATCTCCAAATATGTTTTTTCTAATTTTATTTTACTGTAAGGGTGATGTACAAAGGGTTACAGTTCCATAAGTAAGCACATTTCTTGCTGAACATTGTTACCCCTCCCTCATTTTCTCCCACTTTTCCTCCCCTCCAACTCCACTCCCCCACCAGTTGTACAGTTCATTTCCAACACAGTGTCCTGTGAGTATCACTGTTGCATTGGTTCACACTTTGTTCTTTGTCTCACCATTTTGTTATTCTCCTTCACTTGCCCAAATCAGATAAATGTATATACAAGACACAGGGCACCAAAATCAAAAGCAGTGACAACAGGGAATAAACTAAAGGAGAAAAAAGAAAGAAAAAAGAAATAACTGCAAATAGTACAATAAAAAAAACCTCTTGTTTCAATTTCTTGGAGTTCATTTCAATAAGCCTCACTTTATATGGTCATATGTACATAGCTATTGTGATCCCCTCTTAAGAATATCCTCCAAAAGTAAAAAAGAATATCCTCCTTTGTTCTGTGTGCAAATACTTAAAAGTGCTGATTAATTAATCATGTCGAAGTGTAATTATTTGACTTTTACCATCCATTGGATTAACCTATAGATTCACAGACCTAGTTATTACAAATGAGGGAAACCATGAAGCCTATGTTTCTTTGGGTCTGGCTTACTGTGCTTATTTTTTTTTCCCGAGGTCTTTCCATTTCCTTACTAATGAAGCACTGTCTTTCTTTCTGGTGGAAGCATAGAATTCCATTGTGTATATATACCAAATTTTCTTGATCCATTCATCCACTAAGAGGCAACTGGATTGGAAAATCTCCAAATATTTACAAACTAAAAAATAAACTTCTTTTAAATCCGTGAGCAAAAAAGGTTGAAGGAAAAAAACACAACACTTAAAAATACATTAAATTAGCCAGGCACTGGAGAGACAAGCCTGTAATCTTATTTACTCAGGAGGCTGAGATCTGAGGGTCATGGTTCGAAGCCAGCCCAGGCCGGAAAGTCCATGAGACTCTTATCTGCAATTAACCACCAGAAACCCAGAAGTGGAGCTATGGCTCAAAGTGGTAGAGCATTATTCTTGGAGGGGGGGAAGCTCAGGGACAGAGTACATGACCCACAACAAAAAAGTAATAATAATTATAGATGAAATGAAAATACAGCATACCAAAATAAAACTATGCTAAGAGAAATTTATAGATATCTAAGCTCTCACTTAAAGCACTTAGGAAAGTACAAAATAAAAACACAAAAATGAATCTAAGGACAAAATTAGTAAGTTTTGGGTTTTGAACAAAATTACTAAAATTGATAGACCATTAGCAATGTAGCAATGTAAAAAATAAATACAGAAAACACAAATTGTCAATACTTCAAATGAGGTGGCAAATATTTTTATGGAAATGTACGTGTGGAAAAGATGAGTGAATACTAAGAATGACTTGATATACATTAGATTTGGGTAAATAAAACAATTATTCTAGAAGGACAAACTACTCAAACCAACAAACTACAAAATACCAAAGAAAAGGTGAATATTCTCATAATTACAAAAACTATAATTATGACAAAATAAATTTGTAATCTCAAAAACTCCTGAAATTAAAGGTCCAGGCCCAGATGGTCTCACTAGAGAATTATTATACTAATTGTTTAAAGAACAGTTCGTACGGATTCTACAGTGACCTCTTTCAGGAAAAAAATTAAAACTTGAAAAAAAGGAGGGAACATTCTGCAGTTTAGTATATTTTCCTGACATCAAAGATAAAGGCTGTGCAAAAAATTCAAATAACAGACCAATGTTTTTCATAAAAATAAACAGAAAAATAAGAAAGTTTTAGCCATTAACAAAATAATGATAATATCATAATCAAACTGGATTCCTTCCATGTTATCCACCAAAATAACAGGCAAAGAGAAAAAGGCATATGACCACGTCCTTAGCCCTGTGGATGTTTTAAATGCTTCTGAATTAATATGTAAATTTTATCTTTGTAAAAGACATAATGATAGCCAGCACCACTGGCTCACACCTATAATCCTAAAATACTGAGAAGGCTGAGATCTAAGGATCACGGTTCAAAGCTAGCCCAAGCCCAAGCAAGGAAAATCCAATTAACCATCAGAATACCAGAAGTGGTGTTGTGGCAAAAGTAGAGGAGTACTTACCTTAAGCTGAAGAGCTCAGGGACAGTGCCCAGCCCCAGAGTTCAAACTCCATGACTAACAAAAAATAATGTTACTGAGTTCAAGCCCTAGCCCCAGCAGAAATAAATAAATAAACACTTTAAAATACGCTAAAAAGAATTTTTTTAATGTGTGTCAAAAAAAAACTTGTAGCATTACAAACTTTTGAGAATTGATTTTGTACTGTTGTCCCATATGATGTATCTTGCAGGAAACTTGGTGGAGGGCAAAAGGGCTCACTCACAACTTGCTGTGAATCTCATTCTTTCTAAGTACATTTCTTATATGGTACTCTTATTTCAAGTGATTTAAAGACATGTGGACTGACTTTATTTATTTATTTATTTTTACTTTAAAAATGCTCTCAACCCAAATATTTCCTGGATGTTTCAGGAGCCAAGACCGAAACCTCACCTGTGAGCTCGCTGCAATACTAGGGTCTAGTATTTGACAATGAAGACAAAATGATACAGAAGGCACAATGCACTCTGATATGGTTTCAGGACTGGTCACACAAAACCTATGGACATCAAACAAGCTTCCCATTCAATCCTAAAGATAAAAAGGAAAAGGTAAAGGTAAAGGAGAAGGAAAAGAAAGAAGGAAGGAAGGTAGGAAAGAAAGAAAGAAAGAAGAAAGAAAGAAAAAAAGAAAGAAAGAAAGAAAGAAAGAAAAGAAAGAAAGAAAGAACTAAAGACTCCACTCAATTGATTTCATGCCTTACCTCTTTGCGGCCCCCAAAGCCAATGCAAAGGGGACAGGTGGGGAGTAGTAAGTAGGAAGAGCTTCCTGAACAAAGGCTCAGTTCTCTGGTCTGAAGTAGCAGCCTACTCTCTCTGTACCAGAGCCATCATGCTTGGTTCTGGTTGGGCGAGCGCCAGGAACAGGGGAGGGAAGGTTTGTATGGTTTGCTGGCTGGCTATGTACAGACAAGGGAGCTGAGACTACTCTTATCCTGCAGACTTCCTGCCTGGAAGGTAGAAAAAAGTATAGACTTGCCAATAGTCAGACAGTGCTGCCGAAGCAATAGCTGTGTGAACCCATTGTTACAAGCATGTGCATTTTGATTTCTAATTACAGAAGATCACGCTGCTCTACAAGGGACTGCCTGTTACTAATTACTCTGTCACTAACAACTTGGGTGTTATGCTAGGATAGGTTTGGGTCACATAGGTTACCTTGGAACAGGAAGCCAAAGCTCAGAGAGGAAAGAAGAGCCTAGGCCGGAGGCAGGCAGGGCCAAGTTTAACAAGGTTGGTATGGTAGAGTTGGGGTCTTGGAAGCCCATGAGCAGGACCTAGGGCAGGAAGGTTGGTCTCACTTATTACAGGTGGGGCTCCAGGAAAGTTGCTTCCATTATACACTCAGTTTCCTTTTGTATACCTTTAGGTATCTGCTTTGAGCCAGACATTGGACCCCAGTAACTTACATATGGCTGTCCAAGAAGCTTACAAGGTTTAAGTGCTCTCTCTGCCCCCTTTGCCCTTGGTGGAGGTATTAGAATCCACTGTACTTCTAGATGGTAAACTTTGTGAGGAATGGAAGTATGTCTTTTGTTTTTTTATACTCAGGACTGCGGGCTTTTGCTAAATTTTCTTGCTCACTGCTGGTGCTCTACCACTTGGGCCATGTCTCCAGCTTGATTTTTTCTATATATTTTATTTTTTTCTTTTCTTTATCTTCTTTTGAATTGTTATTATAAAGGTTATGGACAGAGAGGTTCCAGTTTCTTAAGACAGATAATGAGCACATTTTTTGTGGACAATGTCACATCTTGCCTCCCTCTCTCTCAGTTTCTCCCTTCCATCCCAACGCACAAGTTGTGTTGTTCATTGTCAACATAGTGTTCAGTGAAGACCACTGCTGCATTGGTTCAACCTTTCTCTATATCTGTGCCTCCCTTCTCCTTGCAAAGACAGATGAATGAACAAACAAGACAAAAAGAAATGAAAAAGAAGAAAGAAAGAAACTGCTTGCTTCCATTTCCTGGAGCTTTTACAATAAATTTCATTTGATCTGATCAGATGCATATAGGTATTGTGCCTTTGTGTTCCTCCCCTACAAGTGTCCTCCTTTGATCTCACTGACTTTTTGCTGGTTATTTTGGAGATAGATTCTCATAGGTTTTTCTGCGCAGGCGGGACTGGAATGTGATCTTCCAGATCTCAGCCTCCCAAATAGCTAGGACAACAGGGGGCATGAGTCACCAGCACCTGGCTAGAAGCATCTCTTCTATGTGATGGGAACTACAAGAGAGTTCAGCGCACACAGTAGTGTCTCAAGAACCATCTGCTGAATGGATCAGCTTAGATGAAGAGCTTTACTAGGACCTTTTAAAGAAGTTATCCTTTCTAAAGCTCTGGTCTATTGGAGCCCAAGTAAGCTTAGCGATGCATAAGGCTGCTCAATATTTCTGTGCATTTGAAAGGACTGTTTTGACACTATGCAAGAGCTGCAAGGCACATAATTACAGTCTTATGCTGATAAATATATTAATATTCTAAAACATCATTTTTTGTTTTGAAAAGCTAACTTTGAAAAGCTCAAACTGATGTGGAGAAATTAGAACACTCAGACATTGCCAGTAAGAACGTAAAACAGCACAGCTGTTTTGGAACACAGTTAAACATAGACTTGCCATCTGATCCAGCAATTCTACTCCTGGGTTAATCTTCAAGAAAGTTGAAAACACCTATTCACACAGAAACTCATACCTGGACATTCGTAGCTGTAGTGCTCATAATAGCTTCAAATGGAAGCAACACAAATGTTCACGGATGGATGGACTAAATGGGGTTAGTCTATACAATGGAATACTATTCAGCTTTAAAAGGAAAGAAGTGCAGACACATGCTACAACCTGGATAAAAGTTGGAATCATTGTGCTCGGTGAAAGAAGCCAGTCTCAAGGGACTACATAGTATATGATTCCACTTATACGAAATGTCCAGAATTGTCAAATCCATACATGACTAAATAAAACAGCAACAACAAACAACAACAAAACAAAACAAACAAGCAGCTTAATACTTGCTGGGTAGAGCTAGATAGCAGGGAGACTTCAGACTGACTGGAAGTTGGTAGAGAGTTATTTCTGGGGAAGAATTCTAGAATTCATTGGGGGAACACTTGCATAACTCTGTAAATATATTAAAACATATTGAATTGGGTACTTCCAATGGTATGTGAATTATGTAAAAATAAACTTGGGTGGTTTTTGTCAAGTTCAAATTGTTATCACTCCTTGCTGTAATTTGGGATTTAAGAAGGCTGTCCTGTCCCTTGCAGAGAAAGGATGAAGCAACGTCTTTTCAGTTCGTGAAGGAAAGGAATGTTTATGTTCTCTACATTAAGCAAAATTAAGTCCTTTTGAAATGGGGCATCACCACGTCTCTGCGTTCTTCAGCTGCTGACACAGCAGCGCTGGAAAGCATTTCTCCCGTGAGCCACGTCCCATATGATTGCCGAACAACTTACAGAGCTGGAGCAGAAGACCTTCAGTTCTAAGTAGTCCTACTGTGGACAATGCTACTGCTCCCCAGGAAGCCCCAATCTCCTCAGAGTGGCTGTGAGGATTTGTTCATCCCATCTGGATGTTAAATGCCACTCGGTGACAAATCAGGTCAGGGCCAGAGCTTTCTGACACATCCAAGTGTCCTGTGGTCTCTCATAGTGGGCTCACACAGCAGAATACTGTGTCAAAAAGCCAACAATTGAACAAATCATTGAGAGTACCCTGCTTTCAAGCTGGCTATGCATGGAAAACTTTCTTGACTATAAAACAGAGCAATACACAGTGGTTTCCCATTCTTGCCAACAGGTGTGTTTTCTGGAACTTGGGGATACCATGTAATGAAGGAAGACCCAGATCATCTTAGAGCAGTGATGCCAATCATTGGATCTGTTTAGTATCCTCTTTTCCTATGGATTTGAAAGAGATCATGCTTTTCAACTGGCACATGTTGTAGTGACTGCAGTAACTACCTTCTCATACAATATAATGTCCATAAACCTAGTTCAGCTAACCTTTTCCCTACCTGCTCATCAAGTTGCTGAAGTGTACAGAGGAGTTATTTCATTGTGGTCAGATTATTCCACTAACACCCCCCCCCTCTTTCATTAAACACTGGAGCATCTTGGGAGAGTCCCCTCTATAAGCCTGAGTTATTCTTCATCAGTATCATTGGCATGTACCTGCCCATCAACATGGGCTTGCTGCTCAGTTGGTCCTGGGGTGGTTGCTGGGGAGAGGGGAGGGGAGGATCCTCAGCTGACCAGCAAAGAAAGGAGGAGCAGTAGCTAGTGTGTTCTTTTCTACTCCTATCCACCAGCCAAAGGCCACAAACAAGGACTCCCCTCACTTGGAAATGATTTTGAAAACATCGTGTCCCAATACTTGCCGTAGAGGAATGGCTAGAACTGCCGAGCAAGGGAAGAGGACAATGTTGGCAGCTATGTGGGTTTTGTAGTGACATCAGTAGGCAGCCATCTATGGGTGTCACAATACTTTGTAAGTATGCCACACTTGGGACCAGACGCCAGTCATAATTGCAGACTGAGGCATGTAAAGTTTGGCCAGGTAGTTGTAGCTGATGGCCTAGGAGCACCAGTGTACAGAACACAGGCCCTGGAGCCAGGGGATGGGCTGGGTCTATTCCCATCTATAAGTCTCTTGATCGCTTTCAGCCTCAGGCCCCTTGTCTGCAAGTGGGACTGATCCCTTTGCTCTTTCCTCTTGGAGGGTACATGCGAGGACCAAATGACACCTGGAATATGAGCAACCTGGAACAGAGTGGCCCCTTCCTGCAATGCTGAATGGAAGTCACACAGCGCTGTGCTCTATGGTAAAAATCCAGTCAAAACCATGCAATGTTAATTTTGTAAAGGAAAACTGGAGATTATAGAATCCGTTCCCCATTTTATACACATAGGGAAACCAAGGCAGAAGCCTATCCAGGAGCTTGTGCTGCTAATGAGTAGTGAAAGCTGAATCCAGAAATCAGATATCTGGATCCCAAGCCAGGGCAGGATTCCAGAAGACTGGCCTTGAAGACTGACTTTCCACCTTC
This sequence comes from Dipodomys ordii, assembly GCF_000151885.1. NCBI lineage: Eukaryota > Metazoa > Chordata > Mammalia > Rodentia > Heteromyidae > Dipodomys > Dipodomys ordii. Next base: position 1,619,085 of record NW_012267305.1, read on the forward strand.
TGAAAGGCACTGGGCAGAACAACTCTGACATAGTCAGTAAAGCAGAGTCCTAGGCTGTGCAGTGACTTCCTCTCGTCAGAGGTGCAGGCATCTCTGAGCTTTCCACCTCTCCCGGTGAAGGCAGACAAGAGACTCACTTCACCTTGCTGGGTTTCACTTTCTCACAGCTTGGCACACCAGCTGGCACTGCCTCTACCTGCTCTTTGGTTATCTACCCATCATGATTCTCCAGCCAGCGTACAGAGACTTCCTTTGTGATGGCTGGAAAGAACCCAGTCTAGCTCCAGACTCCTAATGCAATGAGATGGAATCCGATGTCACCTCTTTCCACATTAAACCAAAAACTAATGACACCCCTCCTGACAGGGGAATTTCAGGACTGAGCCCAGGCCCTGAGTTCAAGCCCAGGACCAGAAAAAAAAAAAAAAACGGTGAGCCAGGGGAGGGAAGAGTGCTTAGTACATGGCTAAAAGTAGTAGTGAGTTAAGAGTCAGAACAACCATATAACAAAAAATATACTCTAGTATGAAGAAAAGATTTATAAAGAGCCCACATTTAGATTGTCTTCCTTAATATATTCCATGTTTTCCACCTATTTTGAATAGCAGAGGAAAAACTCTAATGTTGCCCTTAGGAATTCCATGTGAAATGTCATCTGATAGGAGAAGAACATCTTTTCAGTATTTATCTCTCTTTTTGTTTGGCAGTTTTGGACTCAAGGCCTCAGACTTGCGAGGCAGATGCTCTGTGACTTGAGCCATGCCCCTAGCTTGCTTTCAGTACTTATGATGATGAAATAAATCCTCTCCATTCTTGGAAATACTTCTTTGCAAATATTTGAGATATGATTTCTCAAATGAGAGAAACCAGTCAAGGCTGCTACCACCAGATTTAGAGAAAACAAATCTAATTGTCCAAGATATTTGTCCATTGCAAGCTGCCACCAAAGGCTCTGGTTTCCTAAGAAAATGGGAGAGTTGTTGTGCATTTCGGAAATGGTTCCCAGACATTTCCTTTGGAAAAGACAGTCAACAAAACACATGCAAACAGCATTAAAGATAAATGTAATTTTATAGGTAGCCATTCAGCTGCTCAGCATGAAAAATAGGAAAGAGCGATGTTTTGCAAACAGCCAGCTTTTGGCTTCTAAAAGAGCTGGAAGGGAAAACTGACATGGATATGTTCAGCAGTCTACCCGAGTTGACAGCAGGAGACAGTTGGGGATTTCCCCACTTAAAATTGTATGAATCTACTTCGTTTTCTTTTATCTTGTTTTTTTTTGGTCTTTTTATTTCTATCGCTTACACTATGTCGACTTCACCTATTTATAGTGCACTACTGAGATCGAGCCTGAACAACAGAGAATCTACCAAGTCTGAAGCAGATTGCTGCTGTACGTGTCCACACGACTCTATTCCACAGGCCAAAAAGCTAACATTGGGGCAAATAGGTCATCTTTTCTTCCCTGAGTCAGAAGGAAAACAATTCCATCAGCTAGAGTTTGTAACTGCTATTGCCCCAGAGGAAAATGACCAAAACCCTACTTCAGGCTTATTTCATGTTGCTCAATGATACATAGTCAGTTCTGCATAACTGAGGGACTATCCCAAGGCAGCCAGAAAGCACGCAGGCATAGCTTCTCGTGAGCTTAACTTTGCCTGTTTTGTATTTCTTTTGTTTCTTTTGGTGGGGGGGTCCGGCCATGGGGCCTAAACTCTGGGCCTGGGTGCTGTCCCTCAGCTCTTCAGCTCAAGGCTAGCACTCTACCACTTGAGCCACAGCGCCACTTGCAGATTTTTTTCTTTTTGATTATGTGGTGCTGAGGAATCGAACCCAGGGCCTCAGGCAAGCACTCTACCACTGAGCCACCTTCCCAGCCCTATTTATTTCTTTTAAAGCCAAATCATTAGTATCTCTACAACTTCAATAATCCTTCTTGTTTTAATTCCTTCAAGGATAAATATTTAAGTCCATTTTAGGACCAAACAAACACAAGCAAATTTCTGCAGTTTAAGGAAATCAGGCTGCTTGGATTGAAAGGTATACTCTAATAATACATTTCAGGCCCAAAGAGTTCCAGGCTTGAACACGGATCACCATCCATTACCACCATTCCTCCACTATGGGCAGAGTTGATTATGAACTTGGAAACAGTCCAAATGAACATTCTGTGTGAAAATTTTGCAGTTCATTCATCCAATCAGCCAAGCGTTCATTCATTCAGTCAAGCTGCCTGTGTCATATGGATTCCCTTGCTCATCTTTCCTGTTTTTGTTTATACAAAGCAAGGAAGAGAGAACTGTGCAAAGGCATGAGAAACAGACAGAAACCTGCCAGTCTCTGTAGTGGCAAAGTGAAGGCATGGCCAACTTCTGTTAGCTTTGGAACTTCGGTGCATCCAAAAGGTATTGTTTCAGTAATGTTTACATTTTAAAATGGCTACGAAGCCCCAGGTGGTTTATGAAATTCATTTCATATTCATTTAAGAAATTGCTTTTTATATGACAGTATTTCTGCCGAGTTGCTTTCGGGCATTGGAAGTTAGAGGGGGTATCCCACACATCTAGAAAGATCTCTGCTTCCCATTCAAGTTCTTCAATTCTCCAATATTTGTCAATATACTCAGAAGCATGATCATGAAATAAATCTCAGGCCTTGTATGCAGTAGGCAGTAGACATTTTGCTTTCAGTGTCTTGCACAAAAACAGTTGTGAAGTTGGAAGCAGGAGCTGTGGCTTCCACTCCCAGCTCAGAGTGGTCATTTGCCACATGCCTCCCTATCATTATGGCCCCAGAAGAACACCATTTGCCATGAGACTAATAGGAAGACCGAGCCCCATGTTGTAAGGGGTAGCAAAAGAGTAGCAGGACAGTCACTGTGAAATCAGACAGGCTAGGGTTGGCAGGGAAGCCTAAGGCAATGGCAGCGCTGCCTGCGTGCCCAGCACATTGTGACTCAGACCAACACAAGTGCCAGCTCCCAGCCCCTCGAAATTCTTGTCACCTTTCTTCTATGCTACACTTAGGTGGGGCCAAGAGCCAAATGGAAGACCTTGCCATTTATCCCTTTCAATTTCCTATGACTGTCACGAGCTCGTCAGGATCTCTTTGGGGCCCAGTTTCATGCCACAGCGAATTGCTCATCTCTGACACTATTTCAGCTGATTTGGAAGAGTGCTTTCCCAGACCATTGAGGAAAAGAACTGGAAGAACAGGGGCCTCAAGGGAGTCCTAGGCTTTGCCTTGTGCTCTCTCTCTCATCTCTCTCTCTCTCTCTCTCTCTCTCTCTCCCTCTTCCCCCCACTCTACAAGGCATTAATCCGTTTTCCATGGCCTTTGGATTCAGTCCTTTAATTGCTTACACAATCTCATAACTAAGCCATAAATGAGGATTTCACACTAGGTGCTGCCAAATGCTTTGCTGAGGTCCAAAAGCTATCACCTGCTTCTCTCTAATCTACCTGCCTAGGAATCAAAAAAAAAAAAAAGGAGGCTATTCTAATGTAGCAAGCTATTTTGCATGAAACCCAGTGCCACCTTTTTAGACACACTCTTTTTGTGGGTGCCAGCCAATACTGGGACTTGAACTCAGTGTCTGGGTACTGTCTTTTAGCTTTTACACTCAAGGATGGCACTCTGCCACCTGAGCTACAGCTCCACGTCCACCTTTTTGGTACTTAGAGATAAAAAAATCTGACAGATAAAAATCCGGCCCCAGTTGGCTTTGAACCACAAGCCTCAGAGCTTAGCCTCCTGAGCTGTTAAGATTATGGGTGTAAGCCATAGGTGCCGAGCTTAGAATCACTTTCTTCTGTAAGATCTTACTCACTATTTCCCTGAAGTTATATTCTAGAAACTTTTCCTAGGGCACTAATCAAGCAAATTACAATCATGTAATATATCCAAATGTAAGGACTTTGCCTCCTGGAAATTCGCTAGTGTTTCCCTTATTTGGTGACCTATAGTGTCCCATGCCGAAGGCTCAAGATAGTGTTAGTAAGTGCTCTTTTTCTCAGTGTTCTGGCCTGTCATTCTCCCTGGATTTCAGAGACCAGATAGACTTCTCACAATTGCTTTATCTACCGTGGCATTCTTCCACTTTCAGATTAAGGATCTTTCCAAAGTACCAAGTGTACAATGTGAGCACCGAAAGAAGAAACCCCCGAAATATTCTGAAGAGAAGTCAAGTGGGCCAACAGAGTAGTTAGTGAAGTAAGACAACTCGGGAGGTTTTCAGGTATGAGAGCTAATGTCATTACTAGCAAGATGGTTATGTGCAAGTGAACACTGCAAAACTGGGGTTCTGATGCTTCAAGTAACTAAAGAGAGTTGCTTAAAAACCTCTTTATAAGGTCTTTGGAGAGCAAAACTGAGACCATAAGAGGATAAAATGGGGCTATGAAATCCCACAAATGGGGGAAGTTGCCATAGCTCTAGAAAGACTTAAGACCAAGTCCCTCAGTCCAAGTGGAATCTACTGGGCTGAGCTGAAGTGCTAATAAGATGTTCAGATAGCCCAGGGAAATAACTGATCAGAGGAATACAGATAGGTGGCAGCTGGACCAAAGGAATCCATCTTGAGGCATTCGGGATGGGAAGAGCCTGTGAAACTGAAGACATGGATTTATGAAGAGTAATGGGTGGTTGTTGGCAGTTAGGGGACACCAGGAAGGGAAAGAATTCTGGATGAGGGGCTGGGAAGGTATCTCAGTGGTAGAGCGCTTGCCTTGCATGTGATAGGCCCTAGGTTCGATTCCTCAGCACCACATAAGAAAAAAGAAAAAAGCTGGAAGTGGCGCTGTGGCTCAAGTGGTAGAGCGCTAGCCTTGAGCTGAAGAGCTGAGGGGCAGCGCCCAGGCCCAGAGTTCAGGCCCCACGACCGGACCCACAAAAAAAAAAAAAGAATTCTGGATGAGGATTCAGGAGAGATTTGTATATTATTCTTCAATTAATAACAAGAGTGTGGAGAAAAGCAAAATCATTCGCTCTTGCACTCAGGAATGTGTGTTTTTGATGTGTTCTGATATCTGGTCATGAGTGTCAAAGCCTACATACTATTGTTTGTAGCTAAAATCACCAAGTAGAATTCCAGGGTTGTCAATATGCTGCTATGCAGACTTTCTTCTTCCTAACCAGGGTCAGGGTCTCCAGCTAGGACAATTGGTATTGGCACACTAACACCATTTTAGTTTCATAACATTCTGTGCATTACTCTTAAATCCTTGGCTTTTAGCATGGTTTAATATCATATGGTTGTAATAGTTGACATTTTATTCCTAAATTTGACTAAAAATAGTGTATTTTGCAAAGTCAACAGGCTAGTTAAATAAAGTAACTGCAGTTCACTGCCAGTCTGCCTGCTTCTCCTGTCAATGGGTTCAGTTTATGCTCCTGGGGCTTCAATGGCTCCCAATTGTTGCCTTGCTAGGGCCTAAAAGGAAAGAAAGAAAAGGATGAGAGAAAATGGCCTTGGCAGCAAAGGGTCCTGATGAGAAGGTGTGTGGGGGTGGGGGTGAGATTGGGGTACTGTGGGGTGTGGGAATAGTGGTCCAGATATATGATAGATGGCCTCTAAGTGACCCTCAGGCAATTTGTGAACATCTTTGCTCATCAGTGGCCCATCTAGAGCTCTTTGAGCTGATTTAGAGGTTATATCCAAGGTCTTGCACACAGCAAAGGCTGACTTAGCATTGTAGTTTTGGCAAGACTTCTCCCACCCAGGCTGTGGTGGCAAAGAATTCAACCAGCAAGGCCACACTCTATCATTCTTTGCCAAACTGGTGTCCCTGCTGTGAATGCAGAGTTGGGGTGGCACTATCAGCACTGATGGAGTGAGGATGAGGAGGTCGCTCCTATGACCACACCACACCTGGCTCCTCACAACCTCGCAGTCATTCTATGATACAAATGGGGCTGACATCCTATTCCAGAGGAAGGCACTTGAAGTGGAGGCAATGGGTTGAGAACTAGTCACAGCTAGCTACAAGGTAAAGGTGCTCACGATTACAGAGAAGAACCCATGCTGGATGTGAGGCATGCCTTGAACTTGGGATCTGTACCATCCTGATAGTGTAGGCCTTCAAACAAGGACTCTAATACTAAAGGAACTGACTCTGAGTCTTAGCCACTGACTAGCTGTGTGGCCTAGGGGGAAGTTAGTTAACCTCTGTGTTTGTGTGTTTCCTCATCTGAGAAAAAGATGCTAATAACATTATCTGCCCTATCAGGATGAGGAACAAAGGCATGAAAATAATGTATCTGTAGTGAATTTAACACACTCCGTACCATGACACTGGCACATGGTAATTCCCATCCAACAGTACCTGGTTGTACTATCTTCCTCAACCTAATCCTGGCAGTAAGGAACCAGGCCCCCAGGCCATAGGGGCTGTGTGGACGGCAATGTTACCTTGGTGCACAGGGCCACATGGACATTTTTCTGTCCAGGCTCTTTTCCAAGACAAAAGGAGTTCCGTTTGAATGATCTTTAGTTTGGTCACACCAGAGAGGAAGAGATACCCCTGCATTATAAGCTGGCACGAAAAGCAAAGCTCTGGCTTTGGGAAGCTTTGCTGCTTCCTTACTGGACGGCTTTGGGCTAGTTCCTGCCGTCTTCTGGGCTTCAGTGACCTCTCAGGGTGACAAACCAAACACCAGAGGACCATACTTCACACCCTCCTAGTGCTCATGGGAAGTTCCTTTCCCATCAGGGCCCAGGATCCACAAGATGGGAAAGGAGACATCCAGGGCTAAGGTCTGCTCTCACTATCAAGTTCAGGTTTCGTTTTTGCCAGCAAAATGCATCTATCATTTCTATGTTAATTACAGGAGTCAGCTTCTCTGGCTTCCTTTATAAAATGTTCACAAACCCCTCTCTGCTCCCAATATGAATCTTACATTTAAAAAGGCATTTTGGAAAACAGGTACATTTTGACAGGAGCTGGCTGAAATTGCCAGAGGCATAAACACACACAAATGGATAGTGTTTGGCTTGCATCTGAGAGCCATGGGCAGCTCAGTCGTCTATTTGTCTGATCTGAAGGGCACCAGCCATGCCTCGTCAGAGAAAAGGATGAGCCCACACCACTCAATTGGCTGGATGCTAATTTTACTACCTTTCCTGCCAAAGACCAGACCATCTTGGCAACATTCGTCTCCTCCCTGACTCCTAGCTTTTGGGTAATCATGACATCTGTGTTCCAGTGCTCACCCATCCCTTCATGTCTTTGCTCCAAGCCTTGCGCTGACATGAAGTTCTAAGCAAGGGCAAGCTATGCTGTGAGAAACTGGAGCGGATCAGATGGATAGACCTACGATTTCCAGCTTAGCTTTTAGGGGTTTACATCTTACATCTCTCCAGTCTGGAAAGCAGTGCTGGCCTCTTGTCTATGTATACCTGCTGCCAGGCAGCCAGCTCAAGGCTTTATCCAGCTAAATGGGGACTAAGAAGAAGAAAAATTTGATTCATGAACTAGTGAATAGAATCTAATAATTCAGACTCTCCAGCAAGGGAAGGTTTTGGGGTTGCTGCAACATACCACTGTTCACATCCACCTTGCACAAAATCCAACATTATCCAAGAGAAACCAAATCCTGAGGGGGGTATGGGGGGGGGAAATATAGCTCAGCAGCCAAGTCTCCAAGGAGTGTCTCCAGGTCACACCAAGTTTAGTGACACACCCTTCCTTCCCACATCCAGATCTCACAGTGATGGCAAATCGTACTTCCTTCTTAGCTCTCTCACCTGTAGTTACATATGCTAATGAATCACAGAGAGAGGAAATAGGAGGAGGACTGGAAAGCAACATACTGAAGCGGCTGCAGACTGGCAAGGTACAGACACATTTGAAATTAGCTCATGCAACCAAACGCCAATGACTGTGCAAACCACCACCCCAGGCCTGACACCCCCGAATTGGCCCTGCAATTCTAGCTACTCAGCGCTTCCATTTGCAGACATAAACATCCACTTACGAGCTCTGAAAACACCATCTAAGCCGACATTTAGACTGAAGTAATGCTAACAGGGCTGCATAATCAGTAAACTCATTTTTCCGCTCTGTGCCTTTGCAATATTCTCTGGGAAGAATGCACTGGAGTCTTGCAGATAAAAGCTGACATGGATGTAAGTTACTAGTATATAGAAATATTGGATTTTGAGTCAAATATATTTCACTCTGCAGATAAAAGAGAGCAGATTTTTTTTCCTTATCTGGAAACAGATCCCTTTGCAGAATTGCTGAAATAGAAGTAATTATCAGGAACTTAGAGCATTAATCTAGAAAAAACCCTACTCCTTCCTTGTTTTAAAACTTCATAGATGGAAAAAACAATAGGAGGCAAATGAAATGAAGCTGGACCACAAGGAGCATTTAGCTATTTTCCTCTGCAGCTAATCCGATGCTGCACATCTTCCCCACATATACTAGAGTGGCCCATGTTTTGACAAAGACAACTCCCCCTCCAGCCCTCATCTCTCAAGGGTGTGTTGGTGAATGTTGAACAAGCAACTGGGAGGAGAAAAGCTCTGATTGAGAATGCTACTGTAGCACTTGATGATTTCTGTTTTGTAAATCATGTCACTCTAGTTGATTTCAAGCTACTAACATAATGTCAACCAGTTTGCAAAATTCCTGAAAACCGATTTTCAGTACCAATCTGTGAGCCAGCTCTAGGCCATTCCTGTCTCCTCCATCTGTATGCCTCGAATACCTTCTATATTGGAACCACAGGTATGGCAAGGAGCTAAATTGCCAAAAAAAAAAGGCAGATTGCTATAATAATCCATACACAGTCACCCATATGCACACATATGTACACATGCTGCCATTATTTATAACCTTGGCTTTTTGTTGCCAAGGGGTTTGAATTCAGGACTTTGGTGCCTACTATTCAGGTACTCTACCACTTGAGCCTTGTCCCCGCCTTGTTTACCTTGAGTTATTTATCAGATAGTGTCTCCTGCTTTTGTTTTTGTTTTCTTTTGCCTGGAGCAGGTCTCTGACAGTGCTCCTTTCAAATCTGCTTCCTGCCTCACTGGGATTAACAGACATTAAACACCATATATTACTTATTCCGTGAGATAGGGTTTTGCTTTTTTCCCTCTTCCTAGCCTACAAACCTGATCTTCCTATCACTTCTTCTGAAATAACTGGGATTATAGTGTGCAACTTCAACCAGCTGGGTTAGAAACTCTTTCTTTAGATTTTGCTTTGGTGGTAAGAAAAAGTATAGTACAAGAAAAAGTCAGAACACCAGTTTGATTTAGCTGTAAAATCAGTGGGGAAGAATCTCCATCTGTCAAATGGGTTTTAATGTTGCCTTAACAAGTGCTCCTATCTTACAGTTCCTCCATAGAATAAGTAGCCTATACACTTGAATGGGGGAAAATTACATTTCTATTTGCACTAACCTCTAACTAAAATTTAACATTATAAATGTTGGCAGCAAACACAGAAATATTTACAGAACCTGTGACTTTGTTGCTAAGGGAAATTACAGATATTTTTATTTCACATCACAGGCATAGCAGGAATCCCCAAATATTACTACCTTGAAATTACAGTAATTATGAGACCTAATGCTAGATCTTAATATGTTCAGAGGCATATAAATTAATATATCATAGGTTTGGTTTGTTAATATGTTCATAATTTCATTTGATGTAATTGCTACTACTTGTAATCTCATTATTGTATTCTATGCATTTTAAAATATTTGCTTTTCTGAGTTGTAGTAAGGAAAGAACTAAAAGGTTCACAAGAAAGGAAAAGGCATTCATGGCATCAAAAGGGTAAGAATCCCAGCAGTGATCCACTTCTTCTCAGGAAGACCTGAGGACCATCTTAGCTATAATAGCTAAGAGAGATCTCAAACGAGCCATTGCAAAGACCACAAAGATCTTAGAACTGATCCTCCTCTACCCTGCCTCTATGTATAAAAAGCTTTTTGATGGCCAGTTAAAATGATTCTCCTGAAAGCTCTATGTCTTGTTTCCACAAATCTGGCATATTTGTTTATTTAGGATGGCTGGGCCTATTTGAATGGATGATATGCCTATAGTCTATAATTGTTGAACACTCCCAACATTTTTCCCCCAGTGAGACAGTTTAAGGACCTATGAGTCAGTCCTTCTGGGGAAATAGCTAAAAGGGAGCTTTTGGAGATGGGAATGAAGTAGAAGATGCTAGGGAGGGGATAAATGAGGGAGGGGAAAGAAAGACTGTGATTCATACCCTCAGCCACTCATCCACTATATCCTAAAAGCACTGGTCAATGGAAAAGAGGCACTCTCCCACCCTCTTGGATATGAAGCATGCAGGATGGCCCTTCTCCTTCATCCACATCTCCAGACCTTCATCAGAGGTGAAGATGAAGGGCCCCAAACCTAGCCAATGTCTGCCACAGAGAAATTCTAGAACAAGTGTACAACTACCTTGATGGAAATATACTACAGTGTAGATCTTCCAAATACCATGCCTCCCACGTCTTCTTGACACAAGAATCAAGAAATCCTGAGCCCAAGGATGACTGCATCTTCATAGATGAAGAAAATGCAGCTGAGGTTTGGATTGGTTACTTCTGCCTCAGACAGGAGGCTCTTTGATGTGATGGGGGCTGAGAGCAGTGTGCTTTTCCTACCTCCTCACTCTCCTATTCAGATTTCATATTGCTGGGAAAGAATTCCTTCTCTTCTTACCAATTCTGTCATTGTCTGCTATGTGATAGGGTGTAAAACCTTTATCCATCAGGCATTCATTGCAAGGGGAAACAAAAAGATAATGCTACATCCATAGTGCCATCTACAATCAACAAGGTGAACTCACACACTAACAATCAGCTGTTGTCACTGCTCTTATCAGCATGACACAAAAGGCATCCAGCACATATGAATGGCAAAGAGGTAGGGGTCAATAAGTGTTCAAGATCCTTCTCTCCTTCCTCATATCACTATATTATTTCATTTAACACCCCCCCCACACACACACATACACCATGATCAAAGGAGACTGGAGCAATTTCTTTTCAGGAGCTAAGGGGTTGAGAATGGTTATGCCCAGATGGGCTGCTCCCTTCTGGGGCTCTTGCTATTGTGTTTCCCTTAATATCAAACCCAATACCTTGGGCATTTTCTTTATCAGGGTAGTAAAGTTTCCATTAATTACTGTTGGTACAAGTTCTGAGATGAAGAGAAAAACATCTAATACCAGACACTGCAACTGAAAGGTAAGGATGAGGTCCTGAGGCTAGGCTCAGGTTCTGATTCCTGGAGTCAGGTGTTAGAAGATACTTCAGTGCCATCTCATCTTAGGCATACCTAGCATTTGGGGGAAACTAGGCCTAGAATGGGCTGCATGTCTCATCAGTAATTCATACTCAGTGCTTAGCACAATATCTGATATAAATCATGTGCCTGGGAAATGTTTCAGGAAATCAACTGTGACTATGGAGACCAGAGAAAGATTTCCAGAAGTGACTTCTGAGTGGGATGCTAAGGAGTGAACAGGATTCTGATAAGGGAAGAAGACTGTGTGGAAAATGCAAGATGGATCAAAAGGAACTGCCCTAAGGGAAATTAATATTCTAGAAGTAATTACATGGCAAAAAAACAGAAATGTCCTGTAGTAGTAGTTCACAGGGTAGTATTGTATAGTTGCTCTGTATTTATATTCATCAGTTTTATATTTATTTATTGGTATGTTTTCTTCACTAGCCTAGAAAGCTCCATGATAGCTCCATTGAGTTAAGTGCTTAAGAGCATTTATTACTGTCCACTGACAAAATGTCCTAAAGTAATTATTATCAATGACAGCCTTTCTAGTAAATATACCAATACTGACAATTGGTTTTTTTTCACATACACTGATTAAAAAAAGTAGAAAATGCAGAATTTCCACAATTACTGTTCATATAGGCCTTTGGACAACTACTGGATTCTTGACTTTCACTCCCACTTCCTCCTCTTCCTCTTTCATCTGAGTAGTTAGAGATGAGCTGGTAGAGGCAGGCTGAAGCCACCATAAAAAAATGTTGTGGATATTAGGAAAAGAAACTTGGCCTTTACTCTTTGTGTGCATGTAACCTGACAGGACCACTGCCAGGGCTGTATCGTGGACACCCACAAAGAAATGGAAAAGAAGTATTGTGAGAGCAACTGTCCAGAGTAAAGATGAGGGCTATGGAGATGTCAGGCACTAAGCAAATGCAAGGCTGTGATTTTAGGAAGAAGGTCATACATTGCACTCATAAACTGATATGCTGCACGGAAACCCCTTTGTACGACTTAAAGATAATAAGCAAAATTGAAAGGAGGACTATGTGATGGACATATATGACACTCAGAAGTGGCTGGAAATAAAATGAGCTGCCACATATGAAAGTAAATTTCTACACAATAACTGTGTGCATCTGACCATATAAAATAATATTTATCTACATGAACTCTTGGAGGTGGAAACGAGGTTTGTCTTTGTCGCCATTTTTCCCTTTTATCTTGTTGGCTCATTTATCTGTCTTTGAGAGGGTAAGGGACCACAGAAATGGAGGGACAAAGGGTGAATAAATACAGCAGTAATACTCACTAGGCACTATGTTGAAAATGAACTATACAACTTGTGGGTGGGGACAGGAGCGAAAAACTGGGAAAGAGAGAGGGAAGGGATGACATTATCCAAAAAGAAATGTATTCATTACCTGACGTATGTAACCATAACCCCTCTGTACAACACCTTTACAATGGCAGTAAATACATTTTTTTAAAAAAAAGAAAGTAAACTTCCTATCTCTGGAAATACATGTCCAAGTGTATGGCAGAAAACTTCTTAATGGGAACTCTGAATAGAGAATACAGTAATCAACAATGGGATTGGGATAGACAAATTGATTCCATCTAAAATGGACATTTAATGCCCATAGCCCCTTAAATGCTGGAGAATTATTAGGTCTGAATGATTAATTCACTGGTGTAGAGGAATGATTCAGAAATAATTTCATACTGTCAGTTATCATCAATATTATTCAGCTAGGTGGTCAGGTAGGAAGAAGATGAGTTAACTTTTGCACACATGGAACTGATGATGAGAGAAGGCTAGCTAGGTGAGCGGGCAGAATGACTGTCACAAATTTGAGTGTGGGTCTCACATGACAGGCCATTGAAGTAGATTTGAGAATGACTAGTTTTTTTTTACATGTTAATAACTGGATGAGACATATCCAATAGTAAATGAAACCACATTTCCAAAACAACAAAGCAAATAACATCTGTAGGGCTAAATATGACATACACAAATACAATATAAAATATACAAAATGCAATAGACAAAGGGAATACTCAAGTTTCTGAAACACATGGAAGCACAAATGAACAAGTAGAAAGGTATTCATTGGTCTTGAAAAAGATGGCTCAACATCATAAATCAGTTTGTCTCACTTATGGATATCAATAAATCACAATAAAATACCAACAAATTTCTTTATTACTCATAGAAAATAATGGGCTGCACTGGTCCATTTTTCACACACCCATAAAGCATACGTCGATCATATTTATCTCCTTCTTTTATTCCTCTTTTCCCTACCCCATCTCCTTTTTTCTCCATTATAGTCCTAATTCTAGTTCCCTATCATTTTTCCCCCAAGAATCTTTTTAATACTGAAATTGATATTAAATCTCATGTTGAAAAAGTATTCAAGAGAACATAAAGTATTCAAGCCAAAAGAACATTCTAAAAGATACTTCTGTTTCATTTTACAATTAGAAAAAAACTGAACATAATAATTTATAAAGGGTGAAATTATGCTATTTGTATCTTCCATAATGTATTTTTGGTTGGCCATGGGCTTGAAGTCTGGGCCTGAGTGCTGTCCCTCAGCTCTTCAGCTCAAGGCAAGCCCTCTACCACTTGAGCCACAGCATTACTTCCAATTTTCTGGTGGTTAATTGGATATAAGAGTCTCATGGACTTTCCTGCCAGGGCTGGCTTTGAACCACAATCCTCAGATTTCAGCCTCCTGAGTAGCTAGGATTATAGGCAAGAGCCACCAGTACCTGACTCATAATTATAATTATATACATTGGAAATATATAATATATAAATAATACATATATACAAATATATACAAATACATAATATACAAATAATTATATTTTGGAAAAGAAGAAACATACAAAATCAATAATGAAATTCTACCCTAGAAAACTAAAAAAAGAAGAGTAAGAAAAATATAAGTAATACAAAATTCTCAACAAAATACTAATAAATAGAATCTAGTAATAATTCTGTAATTATGACCATGACTAAGTGAGGTCTGTCCTAGACATTCAAGGTTGGGTCAATCATTGAAAAAAACAGGATAAAGAAGAAAAAATTACACGGTTATATTAGTAGATACAGAACAAAACATTTAACAAAATCAACTCATTCATGATCAGACAAAACAAAAATCTCTCAGAAAAGGAAAAGTAGAAGGGAACTTCCTCAGCTGGATAAAGAATATTAGAAGAAACCAAGGCTACCGTCACACTTAGTGGTGAGAAATCAGCTTTCCCACTAAGAGTTGGAACAAGGCCAGTGTATCTTGTGTCACTACTCTTTTCAACATCAGTTTGGTAGTGTTGACTATGGTGATAAGACAAGAATAGGAAATTAAAAGTACACAGCCTGAGATGAACAAAGAAAATTGTCTTTTTCACAAATGACATGAAACTCCTGAACAAAACACATGGATTAGTAAATGATTATAGCAAGGTTGCAGAATATAAGGTTTTATATATAATTATATATAACATAATTTATATGTAATTATATATGTATGAATATATGTGTATATAATATATATAATATATAAGACACTTTGTGCTAATAATAAACAAACAGAATTTGAAATAAACAAAAATACTATTCTCTATATTAGCATCTACCTAACTTAAATATTTAGGTATTAATCGAAGAAAAGACATACACAATATTTGAGGAAAATTATAAAACTTTGATGAAATTAAATGAATAAGTGGAGAGATACTCAATTTAATGGATAGGAAAACTCAGAATTGTCCAGTTTTCAGTTCCTCCTGATTTATTCTATAGATTCAATGCAACTGCCGTCAAAACCCCAGCAAGTTATTACTTTTTGAAATCAACAAAAATAGTCAACACAATGTTGAAGGAGGAGGAGAAAAGAAGAAGAAAAAGAACAACAATAACAATGAGATCAGAAGACTGATGCCACCCAAATTCAAGACTGACTAGAAATATACTAATCAAGAAAGAATAGACAGATAAATGGAACAGCATAGGCCATCCAGAGACTAACAATGATCCAATCAATTGTTCTTTTTTATTGTTATGATAAAGTTGATGTACAGGGTAGTTACAGTTACTTAACATAGGTAATGAACGTATGTCTTTTTGAACAATGCCAACCCTTCCCTCTCTCCCCAATTGTTCTTTAATAATACAACAAAGTCAAGATAGTCTTTTCAGCGAACAGTATAAGCACATGCAAAAAATTAATCTAGACGTAGTCTATATTGTTTGCAAAAATTAACTCAAAATGGGGCTGGAGATATAGCTCACTGGCAGGGTATTTGCTTAGCATGTATAAGGCCCTGGATTCAATCTCCAGCTTAGAAAAAAATTAACCCAAATTGGATCACATATATATGTATATATATACATATATATGTAATGCACAGAAATTTAAAACTCAAAGAATATAATATGGAAAAAATCTATGAGCCTATCAATGACTTTTTGATATGATACTAAAGGCATGATGTATGAACAGATAAGACTTCATTAAAATTAAACACTTCACCTCCGTGAATGACAATGTCAAGCGAATGAGAAACCAATCATAAAACAAGAGAAAATATTTGGCAAACCACATTCAGTAAAAGACTGCTATCCAAAGTAGACAAAGAACTCTTAAAAGTTAAAAAAAGAAAAGTCGGAAGCTGGTGGCTCACACCTGTAATCCTAGCTACTGAGGAGACAGATCTGAAGATCACAATTTGAAGCCAGCCCACACAGACAATCCTGAGAGAGTCTCATCTGTGATTAACCATCAAAAAAAGAGCCAGAAGTGTAACTGTGACTCAAGTATTAGAGTGCTAGCCTTGAGCATGATAGCTCAAAGAGAGTGTGCAGGCCCTGAGTTCAGGCCCCAAGACTGGCACAAAAATAAAGGAAAAGAAAAGAAAGCAACCTAATCTTAAAAATAAATCAGTGATTTGAGTAGACACATCATCAAAAATAGATGACAATCAAACATTGGAAAAGATGTTTCACATCATGTATCATCAGGGAAATATAAATTTAAACAAGATAGTGCTATATGTATATTGGGTTGCCTCAATTCTTTAACACTGACAAGCTCAAATACTGGAGAGGATTTAGACCAGTAGTAACCCTTATTCCTTGCTAGTTAGGAGGCACATTAATACAGCCACTTTGGTAATATGTTACAAGTGTGTTACAAACCCCAAAATCCTCTTATATGATGAGGTATAAAGCTCCTTGGTATTTAAGGGGTAGAAAATTCAAGTCTGCACTGACTTGGACATGGCTGCTTATAGCAGCTGCATTCATAATTGCCAAAACTTGGAAACAACCAAGATGAGCTTCAGTTGGCAAATGACTAAACAAATGGGTACACCCTGACAACAGAATATTATTTAGTGCTAAAAGCGAATAAGCTGTCAAATCATGAAAAACCATACAGGAATCTTAAATACATATCATATTGCTAAGTGAAAGAAGTCAATTTGCAAATATTATATGCTGTAATTCCAAATCTGTGACATTCTGGGAAAGGGAAAAACATGGAGATAATAAGAGGTAAGTGGTTTCTTGGAGGGAGGGAGATGGAAAGGGAAGGCTGGAGGAGGATGAACAAATGGAGGAAAGAACAATTTTAGGGCAGTAAAATATTGTGATGGATGCATATTATGCCCAAATTCATAAAATAAACAATGTCAAGAGTGAACTATGGATCTGGGATGATTATGTGTTAATAAATGTTCATCAATTTTATAATTGATACAATTGTTGAATTTGATACAATATGCTATTGCATTCAACAAATGTACTATTTTGATGGGAAATGTGGATAATGGGGAGGCTATGGGGGGATGCTCTGTAGTTCCTTCTCAGTTTTGCAGTGAACCTAAATCTGCTCTAAACATAGTGTTTGAAAATAGCTCCAGGAAAATCTTTTCCCCCATACAAAGGCTGTGCAAAAGGTGGTCTAAATAACAGAAACTCTGTCTGAAAATTCCCATTCTCTCCTGGTCAAAGCAATAAGAAAGTCATTCCCCTTCCTGTAGTTTCAAATGGGCAAAGCTGGAGGAAGATACTCCCCTCTCCAGCTCTTAACCCTATGTAAGCAGATGGCAGCACTTCATTCCCCCTGTTTAGAGGTGTCAAGGGTCCATGTATGCTCCCGTTTCTCCATCAGGGTAGTGTCAGCATGGGAACTGAGCCTTTGCTCTTGTCTGGGAGGTTTGATCAAGTGGTATGAGATAGAATTAGTTAGCACTAGACATCATCAAGAGCCTCAAACACCACTTAATAGTAAGATATAGTGGAAAGTTTTATTTCCGTGCCTACCCAGAATTATCAAATTAGAAAAGGTCATGCAAATTAGGAAGGGTCAGAACTCCATTTCCTTACAACCATTGGTCTCAGCAAAGACCAGTGGGGAACTGAGCCTCCATATCTCCACCTAGCAGCAGAAGATTACGTAAGGCAGGGTTACACTAAACATTTGCTTCCCCTCTTTCCTCACCTGTTGTCATCTGGACCAAGTAGGGATTTGAGGTTACTTCTTTCAGTTGCTACAAAAAGGAAATGTGGATTATTCTTCTACTTCTTTCTTCACTAGCAATGTCCAATGGTGAGCTAAGTTTACATTGCACTGAGGTAACTAGGTGGGGCAAGTCAATAGCTCCCTTTCTTCAGGACTGTATTATAAGAGTTAAGGGGCTAGCATCTCACTTAACTGTTAGTCAGTGCTTTGTTTTTATCAGGATGGAACTATTGAACCCAGAAAGAAATGGAAAGGTCTGTATCAACCTGGTTCTTACATTGCACCTTAACATGAAAAATGTTAAAAGTAAGGTTGAATATCATTTAAAGTCTTGCAACAACATATACAGAATGTCCAGAGGATGATCATTAAAAACGACTCATCAAGGACCAGGAAAATACCACGACGGAGTGAAGTTAATCAATAGATACCAAGATCAAAATGACGCACACACTGGAATCATTTGACAAGGATTTTAAACTAACCATTAAAAAGTTCAAGAAACAGTTACAAATACACTTGAAATAAATTAACATAGTAGAAAATCTCTGCAAAGAAATTGAATTTATAAAAATAACCAAGTAGAAATTACATAACTGAAAAAATATAATAAAAATGAAATGACTCACTGGATAGACTAATTAATGGGATGGAGATAAGACAGAATTAGTACACTCAACAGAGTCAACAAATTCACCCAATCTGAGCAACAGGAAGTAATGTAACAAAAGAAAAAGCAGGGGCAGCAATAGAAGCAGAAGAGGAGGAAGAGGAGGAAAAGGAAGAATAATGAGGGCTCAGGGATATATAGAGAAGATCCAGTATTTGTATTGCTAGAAGCACAGAGGATTGGAGAAAACAAGATTGAAAAAATGAGACAGAAAAAGTGGCTAAAAATGTAAAAAAAAAAATTGGAAAAAACCATAAAGCTACAGATTCCAGACTCTGAGACAATCTCAAATAGAATAAATCCAAAGAAATCCATACCAAGAAAAATCATAATTAACTTGTGCAAACTAGAACACACAGAAAAAAATCTTGAGAAGGATCAGAAAACAATGGCACATTACTTATCAAGGAACACCAACTCAAATGACAGGGGATTTTTCTCAGGAACTATGAAGGCCAGAGGAAGTGGTATATTTTTCAAATGCTAAAAGGAAAGAACTGTCAAGTCTCAAATTATATATCTGGCAAAAACTATCTTTAACCGATATAGGGGAAATCAAGATATTCTCAGAAGAAAGAAAACTAAGATGCTATTGCTAATGATCCCAACTTAAAAGAATGATTTAAAAAGTTCTCTAGGGCTGGGAAGTTGGCTCAGTGGTAGAGCGCTTGACTTGCATGCATAAGGCCCTGGGTTCAATTCCTCAGCACCATATAAGCAGAAAAAAGCCAGAAGTGGTACGGTAGCTCTAGTGGTAGAGCACTAGCCTTGAGCTGAAGAGCTGATGGACAGAGCCCAGGCCCAGAGTTCAGGACCCACCACCGGACACCCCCCCCCAAAAAAAGTTCTCTAAACAGAAAGGAAATGCCATGTGAAAAGGTTTGAAGCTCATAAAAGAGAGAAGAAAATCAAAATAGGTAAATATAGCACTAAGTATAACATTCTACGTGTGACCTCCTCTAATCATATCTGATGAAGAAAAACATAATATCATCTCATCTATACTGCGAGTAGGGGAAATACTTATAATTATATTGTAAAATTAGGGAGGATAGAAGATACTAAATGGAAGTAAAATTTCTGTATCTCACTAAACTAATAAGTATACTAATAGTTAGTATACCAAACTAATAAGTATACCAATAAGGCTATGATACATCATTTACATATAGTGAAATACTAAAGAAATCACTAAGAAAACTATACAGCATAATAAAATAAAAAATATGAACCAAGTAAAATCTTAAAATGTTTATATAAGCCTGGTGCTGGTGGCTCACACCTGTAATCCTAGCTACTCCGGAGGCTGAGATCTGAGCATCACGATTCAAAGCCAGACTGGGCTTTGAAAACCGGAAGTGGCGCTGTTGCTCAAGTGGTAGAGCGCTTGCCTTGAACTGAAGAGCGCAGGGACAGCGCCCAGGCCAAGAGTTCAAGCCCCACGACCTACCAAAAAAAAGTGTTTATGTAAAGCAAATATGGTGAGAAGAGAGAGGCAAGAGTGAGAGCAAGAGAGTGAGAGAGACAGACAGAAAGATACAGAGACAGAGACAAAGAAATATAACCAGAGCAGCAAAGAGGAGCCAAACAATTAAGTGGCAGACTTAACATAGAACATACCTACTAATGCAACTTACATAGGTACCAAACGACAAAGTATAAAAATACATGACATCGAAATGAGAAATAAATCCAGTTATTACTAAACTAGTTCCTAACCTCAAACTTTAGCATGTCACTTTCAGCAAGAGATACAGACACTAAACAGAAACATAAAATACATTTTTTACAAAACAAACAAACATGAGGCCCTGGGTTCGATTCCTCAGCACCACATAAGCAGAAAAAGCCAGAAGTAGCGGTATGGCTCTAGTGGTAGGGTGCTAGCTTTGAGCTGAAAAGCTGAGGGACAGCGCCCAGGCCCAGAGTTCAAGACCCACAACTGACCAAAAAAACAAAAACAAAAACCAACAACAATCATACTCCATCAAGAAACAGAACCTAGATGGCACTTATAAAATACTCTATCCAACAACAGTAGATTACATATTGTTCCAAGGGTTCATGGAACAGGACAGACTATATACTGGATTCTGAAAGACACCTCAAAATTTTTAAAAGAAATTAACTCATGTAAAGAGGGCTCTTTAATTCTAATGAAAACAAACTAAAAATCAATAATAGAACAAAATTTCCAAACACTTGGAAATTAAGCAATACACTTCTATATAGACTATGGATCAAAGAAGTCTCAAAGAAAAATTCACAATGCACTAATCTGAACTGAAGAAAAATGAAAATATAAATGATAAAAATATGTGGGGCACAATTAAAGCAACCTTGCAAGGGACATCTCTAGCAAAAAGGAAGAGAAAAGATGCCAAATTAATATCTAAGCTAAACCAAAAATCTAGTTTATCTCCCAATGACCTAAGAAATAGAAACTAAATCATAAGCAATATAATGTAAGAAGTAATAATGATAACATAAAAATCAATGGAACTGAGCCTGGTGCCAGTGGTTGCTTGTTTCTGTAATCCCAGCTATTTGGGAGTCTGAGATTAGGAGGCTCATAGTTCGAGGCCAGCCCAAGCAGTGAAGTCTGTAAGAATCTTGATGTGGTGCCATGAACCTGTGATCCCAGGGTCAATGTGCAGCTTAAAAGTAGGTGGAGCATGACTCAAGCATGTACCCCATTGGGAAGTGAAACCTTATCCTAAAAATAACCCATAAAAGAACAAGATTGTAGACACATCTCAGCAGTATTGGACACATAGCTCAAACTAGTGTGGTCCAGGCCCTGAGTGCAAAATCCAGTACTGAAAAGAATACAGGAAATCAATGAAGTGAAAACTACTTGTTTGAATGGAACAATAATAGTGACTTCTAGTAAAAGTGAAGAGTGAAGGTACAAATGATCAATATCAGAAAAGAAGCAGGGGCCATCGCTTACAAAACTGATATATATTAGATACAAATTTGATAACAAAGATGGAATGGATTGATTGCTTGCATCGCACAAACTACCAAAATAGATAATTCTCCACCAAAAGTTCAAATTTATATAGTTTCACTGGAGAACCCCACCAAACATTAAAGAATTAAGAATTCTACATATTCTCTTCCACCTAACAAAAGAGTGAAATTTCCCAATCCATTTTATAAAATTAAGCTCTACCCTGATATGAAAATCAAAGATAGTACAAGAAAAAAAATCACTGCAGACTGAAGTCTCTTGAATATAGATGCAAAAATCATTAAGAAATTAATAGCTAACTACACGAACTCAGCCAATATTAAATACATAATCTGCGTCACATCATAACTTTTAAATAAGTTTGTAGTCAAGATTTGAAGCTACTGAACTTGCCGGGTGATTGTGGTTCAAAGCCAGCCTGGGTAGGATAGTCTATGAGACTCCAATGAACCACCAAAAAGCCATAAGTGGAGCTGTGGCTCAAGTGTTAGAGTGCTAGCCTGGAGCACACAAGGTTGGAGACAGCGCTCAGGCCTGGAATTCAAGCTCCAGGACAGGCACAAAAATTTAATTTAATTTAAAACAACAACAACAAAAAACTATTGAACTAGAAGTCTTTAGATATAGGTAATTTCACTGGGAAATATTACAGATTTTTAAGGAGAAATGAGTACCACTTGTACATCATCTCTTCTAGGAAGAAATGATAAGAAAGCTACCCAACTCATGCATAACTCATGTACAGAATCAAATGATGATGGTAAAGAAAAAGAAAATTACCTATTAGTATTTTTTCATGAACTTAAAATTGCAAAATCTACCAAGTGGTAACAAATAAAATCCAGTAACATAACACACCATGATCAAATCAATTTTATCCCAGATTACAAGAGTGGCTCATCATTTGGAAATTAATCTGTGTGTATATATATATATATATATATATATATATATACATATATATATATAAACATAACAAAAATGGGCTAAGAAAAATCATAGGATCATACTAATAAACAAAGAGCATTCAACAAATTCTATATCCATTACAAAAATTCTGTGACTATTAGGATAAGAATAACTATAAATCAATACAGCTAACACTATATTTAATAATGAGAGACTAAAGAATATTGCATTGTCTTCTGAATGTTTGCTAAGTGAGACAATTTTAAGTGCATTTAACTCTCAACAAAATGGTAACTGTGGGTGCTAATGCATGTGTTGATTACTTTGATTGTGGTAATCACCACACAATATATACTTATACCAAATAGTCACATTGTGTATTTTGATTATGCACAATTTGTCAATTAAATATCTTACATGCTTCAGAACAGAAGCTAGAGCTAAATGTCAGAATTATAATTATCAAAATGTTACAAGAAACATAGGAGTAAATCATTGTGACCTACATTAAGCAGTGGTTTTTTATATATGATACCTAAAGCACCAGTGATAAAGGGAAATTAAATCAATTAGACATTATCAAAATAAAGAATTTGGGGAAAGTATTTCTTTATATTATAAGGTTCTAGTATTGAGAATATAGATGGAACCCTTATAATTCTGCAACAACAACAAACCAAATAACTCAATTTAAAAATGGGCATGGCTCTGAATTAGCATTTCTCCAAAGAAGATCTGCAAATGATCAAAAGCACAGTATCATTAGTCAACAGAGAAGTAAAATTCAAAACCACAGTGAGATACCACTTTATATTTATGAGTGTGACTATAATAAAAAAAAGACAGAAATTACAAATGTTGACAAGGATGTAGAAAAGTTGTAATCTTACTTACTGTCAGCAAGTATTTTGGAACACAGTTTGGCAGTACCTCAAAATTTTAAAGTTATCAAATAATCTAGAAATTCCACTTCTAGGAATATATCCAGGAGTACAGAAAGCATATGTCCATATAAAACTTGTACTTGTATTTTTCATTTAGCCTATCTCTATCAGTTGATGAATAGAATGACAAAATGGAATATTAGTTGGTAGTAAAAAGGGGAATGAAGTGCTACACTGATGCATGCCACAAAATGGATGAAGCTTGAAACTATCATGCTATGGGGAAAAAAAATCAGTCACAAAAGTCTACCTATTGTTCAATTCTATCTAGAGAATATCCAGAAAAGGTAAATTCAGACACAAAGAAATATATTATCAATGGTTGTGAGGGAATTAGGGATAAGAAATGGAGAATGATTGCTAATAAATCTGTGGTTTCTACTTGAGATAACTAAAATATTCTGAAATTAAATGTTGGTGATGGTTACACAAGTCTGTATATGCAAAAAAAAACCCTTTAAATTGGTAAATTTTGCATGCAGATTCTATCAAGAAATCTGTTTTACAAAACAAAATACCATTTTAATTGCATAATATGAGTTTAATATTAAATCTAAGAAAATGTATATACAATCTGTATTTAGAAAATTACAAAATGAAGAAACATATTGAGCCATATTGTGTTTATTGATTACAAGAATTAACATAGTAAAGATGCCAATTTTCAAACTGACTTAGAGTTTTAATGTAAATTCTACTAAAATTGCAGCAGGATATTGTAGATAGAGGCATGCTTATTCAAATATTTATATGGATGATGATAAAATTTGAGAAATAAGAATATAATGAGAGTAGTCTATCTACCTGATACAATATTATATTTATTGCTGTTATTCAATAGTTTCAATACTGGCAGAGAATTGGACACCTAGATCAATGGAGTTGAATAAATATTACAAAAGTAGACCATATAAACACAAATTTGCTTTACTAGTTTTTGAAAGTAAAGTAATTCATTTCAATGAATAATTAAAGCTTTTTCAACAGTGAGAATCCACAGGCAAAGTCAAAGCAACTTCAACATAAATTTTCTACCTTACACAAAAAGTCATAAAGAGAATATACAGATGGCAAATGAGCTCCACAAAGGCATTAGTTAAATGTAAATTAAAATAAGAAGAGAGCCCTACATACCTGTGGATGGATCCCTTCTATGTTATGTGGCATTTCTGTCACAATTAGGCTGAATGCAAAAGCCAATCTGAAGAGATCACATGCAATACTTTCTTTAAATAGCACTTTTTTTTTTTGGTTGGCCGTGGGGCTTGAACTCTGGGCCTGGGCACTGTCCCTGAGCTCTTCAGCTAAAGGCGGGTGCTCTACCACTTGAGCCACACTGTCACTTCCTGTTTTCTGGTGGTTAATTAGAGATAAGAGTGTCATGGACTTTCCTGCCCAGGTTCGCTAGGATTATAGGTGTGAGCCACCACTAGCGCCCAGCTTAAATGGCATTCTTGAAATTCTTATATGAAGAGGCTTGCCATGAATTTGGGACTGGGGATGGGCTGATGTGAGAGGAAATAGGTTTAGTTATAAAAGAGCAATATGGAGTATAGAGATTGCTTGTGGTGATAGAATAGTTCTTTAATTTGACTACAGTTACGTGAATGGATACATTTCCTAAAGCTGCTTTACTTTTACCATATTTCATATATATGCACACAAAGTAGCACAGAAAAATTAGTACAGAAAAATCTGATTAAGTGGATGGATTATATCGATCCAATGTCAGTGACCTGGTTTTGGTATTTTACCTTGAAACAAAAAGGTTTTTTTTAATTGTACCGTAAACTCTATAATTAAAACGACTACTAGAGGAAGAACAGGAAAAAAAAATCACTAGTAGAAAATGGGCTGAGGTATATAGGGAAATATGTTTACTATATATTGAATGTGAGCCTTCAAATTTCAAGCACAAAGATGAACATTTTTAAGCAAATTTGTGGTAACCAGGCAGTCATTTGAAACAAAAAGTGACATCTGTCCCATATACCATTCAAAAAAAGTTGCACATGGATTGGGAATTGAAATCTATCACAAAGGCCATTACAGAGGAGAGAAGATGGGGAGGGGGGATCTCTTTAACCTGGCTCTGCAGCCAGGCTTTCTAACTGTGATTCAACATGCAAATGTGATAAAAGACTGATATGTGACTATGTAAAAAACAAAAACAATATCCCAGACCAACAAAGTCAGAAAAATTACTTGCAACATATATCATAGATAAAAGGCTAATATCCTTTCCACATAAAAACGCTGAAAATTGAAAATGAAAACCAAAAACCCATTAGCAAAAGGGAAAAAAAGACTTGAACAGATAATTTGCACACACACAAAATATCAAATAGGCTCTTAAGCATATGAAAAGATGTTCCAAGTCACTCATAATTAGAAAAATGCTAATTAAACTATACTGAGATACCATTTCTCACCTATCAGATTTGCAAAAATTAAAAAGTATGGCACACACTTAGTTGGTAAGGCTTTGGGAGAAAAGACAGTCTCAGGCATTGCTGATGGGAATGCAAATTGGTATAAGCTTTCTGGAAGGGAATTAGGCAACACATAACAAAACCACATTTGGTTTTACTTTTGACACACCAATTACACTTACAAGAATCTACCCTGGAGAAACATTTCCAACAATATAGAAAATACATATGTACCAGGCTCTTCATTGAAGCAGTATAATTGGAAAATATTGGAAACAAGCTAAAATGCCTAGACCTAGGAGGATGTTGAAATAATCTATGGCACCCAGCCACTCCCCTCATCCCCCATCCCCCTGCACAGTTGTTTGAAAGAATGAGGGAGATCCAGTATCTATGAACTGATATACAGTGATTGCTAGGACATACTGACAAATACAAAGCATCAGAGCATGGCTCTATTATGCTGCCCTGTATGAAAGAGAAAAAGAAGAACAGCAAATTACAGATACCTGTTTGTTTGGGCAATTAAAAAAAAACCAGAAGTAATGAGTTGCTTACTTATAGACGAGTGGAGTCAGGGGGAATTGCTAGATGTAAAGAGAGAGGTCACTTTTCTGATGAACCGCTGCTATACAGTTCTCACATATGGAACTATGGTATTATGTTACATTCTTCTTTCTCAACTTGAAAGAAACAAACATGGGGCAATATGAAAGGAAATACACTCAGAAACAAGTGCAATAAAGCATATTCAAATGACCTCATTGGGAATCAAGGTAGGGAGAACTAGCTCAGGAAGCTTTGCAACAGTGTTAGACTATATACACATATATACACTAAAGATAAGAGGAATTCTAAATAAATATTGTATCCTGGTTCATAAGCTTCTTCATAATCATGGATTAACAATTAAATGAGTAAGTGCATTATAGATAATAGATTTCTCACTGAAGAGATAATCCGTGTGGAAAGGGGCAAGGGAGATTGAACTTTGGTGTTGGGTTAGAATTTAGAGGAAGCATCATGATCTCATACTTTATAGATAGGTGGGTGATAAAGAATAAGGAAAAAGAGAAAAAGGGAAAGAAAAAAAGAAAAGGATATGGTTATGAGTTAATCCATTTAATCTCCTTTCACGAACTGAAAGGACTTAACAGCAATGACACCTGCAGACAGGATCATTCCTCTAACACCCAGATCATGGCTTGGCATTAAAAGAAACTAGGCTTCTGTAAGGAAGTGGTTGGTTTTTGGAACTGAGATGGGGGTCAAATAGATACAAGATAGGCCCAGAGCATGTTGTGCTAGAAATCAAGGCCATGCTCTGAGAATGATTACACAATAATCTGTACAAGGCAATTTGAACGAGCTTTCTTTGGCCAAAACTGGGATAATTTGTGTATCAAATGGGGTGGCTTTCTAAGAGGCAACAGGTGGAGTCTCCTGGCACACAGAGTCGGGAAATAGTAACTTCTATTTCGTTACAATTCAACCCAAAACTGTTGGATAGAGGACCAGTCACCAGTATTCCTCAAAGCCCTGATCATTCTCACAAATGCCACCTGGTCCCTTGAATTCCTGACAGATCCACAGTCAGAACCCAGCTGATATGGCAGAAAACTTGAGAACCAGAGGACCTTTTCAGAGAGAGTAGTTAATTGAAATGATAAAGTGAAAACCTGAGATTTTTCTGAAGATGGTATGTCTTTAGTAGAAGTTGAGCAGTATTATGGGAGAAACTGCAATTCAGTACTGAATTGTACATCCTGAATATCCCTGTGTTTTCCTCAAATGTGGCATCTTTGAAATCCAATACCCTCACTCAACAAGTCTACTATAATTTTCAGATAGAATACAATCTTCTTATTCATGACTTCCACATAGCTGGCACAATAGGCATGCAAAACCATACCCAGTGTATTTGTTAAAATGGAGTCTTGTAAACTTGTTTGCCCAGGATTGGCTTTCAACTTTGATCCTCCTGATTTCTGTGTGCCAAGTAGATGAGATTATAGGCATGCACCACCATACATGGTCCTACCTGTAATATCTTGACTCTTAGGAATCTTCCTGTTCTTCAGCACATTCAGCCGTACATCCTTGCATCTATGCCATCTTAATAAACACAAATGACTTGCCATATAGGTCTACCTACCTATTTCAGAAACATCAATAGCATCTAGAAAGGATTGAAAGGTCAGAGTACTCACTGGTTAAGTCACATTCAAATAGAATGATCCCACATAATAGGCCAGTTCCCTCATTGTAGTGATGAGATAGATACATGAGGGCCAGAGAGGAAAGGACATGCCCAGGGTGACCCAGTCAAGAATCTGAACTGGACCTAGCCCACAGGTAATCACCTTCTCCTCTCCCCACCAAAAGTAAACTCTCCCTGGTTCCTCACCCCCCACAGTTCAGAGTAGGGGATAACTGGGCACCAGATAAGATGTGGCTGATGTGCAAATCATTCAGAAACTAAAAGCCTCATTTGGATAAATCAAAATGTTACTTATTATGAAAATCAGGGTGGAACAGGGTGCGGGTGGCTTCCACCTGTTATCCTAGCTATTTAAGAGGCTGAGATCTAAGGATGGAGGTTCGAAAGCACCCTGGGAAGGAAAATCAGTGAGATTCTCATCTCCAAATGACCACCAAAAAGTTGGGAATGGAGCTGTGGCTCAAGTGGTAGAGCACTAGCCTTCTGCACAAAAATTTACAGACAGCACCCAGGCCCTGAGTTCAATCCCAGGACTGGCACAAAAAACATAGGGTTAAGGTGACTGGAATTTTTTCTTTCTCTAATGAAAATGAGCAAATATGAAGTCAAACCAGAGATAGCCCATCCGTTTAAAACAAATAATTTCAAACAACAAGCCCCTAAGGACCGTCTCCCATTACTCAAAAATAGGTTTTATTTTAAATTGAGCCATGGTTCAAGACCAACAGAATTAAATATTTACTAATAGCTGAGAACTCAAGGATGTTGGGGCAGGGATGAGAGGACCAAAAAATTCCTTTGATGAGCTACTATTTGGTAGCTAGAACATCAGAACCCCTGGGTCCAGCATCCCACTGACTGCAGGCTCCTATGATGCTAGGGACCTGGGAGTTCCTTCCCTCTGGGTCTCAATACCATAGAGGAATGCAAGATGGGAATCAAGGCCTATACTAGCTCAGCTCCTAGCACCTTTCTGGACTGCCCTTGGTTGGTGAGGAGTTTTCTCCAGCTCCAGTATCCTCATATATAAAACCAGAGGGAATTAGCCAATTTTCCTATTTTTTGATCATACATAAACATAAACTCTTTTGTCTTCAGCCAAAACTTCTAGAACTACTACTATGTATGTAACCATTTCAGTCCCCATCTGTCCAAGCAAAACTGAAACTCCTATGCTTTCAAATTAGTATGTGTCCTTTTCAAATATTTGAAGTGGCTTCTGGTTTCATTTGCTAGTCAGAAAATCATGGAATTAATGCATTGGAGGAGTTCCTTGGATGCCCTTAGTTCATTCCTTCATTGTGTAGATGGAGAAACTGAGGCACACAAAGGGGAACTAACTTGCCCAAGGTGCCATAGCTAGCAGGTATCAGAGCTGAGCCCAGAATCCAGGGGAAGGTTTTCTCTGCCCAAGCCCCAACCGCCACTGCTCCCTGACTCGGAAAGCAATCCCAATCTGTGCATATTCCCAAAGCCAACGAGCAGCTGCCAAACTCTACAGTCCATAAACTACTACCACTTCGTTTGATTATATGATGGTGCCTAACATGGTCCAGTGGGATGTACTTTCGAGTGAGTTGCATGTTCCTTCCCCAGTGAAGAAGGAAATGAAGACCAACTCACTGGCGCAAAGGATTGACAATTGAGCAACTGCATCAAGCACTCATTTTGAACATGATCAAATGTGGCATGTTTAATAGAAGATAAAGGCAGGGGGAGATTCCAGATGAGCAGAAGGAGTGGGTAGGAGGAAAGAGAAAAGCCTGCTTGGAGACTCCCAATAGCTTCAACTTGTGATTTCATGGAATGGGTTGGGCCGCAGGGGCAGGCTCTGTGGGAGGCTCCAGTTTCATAATGGCATCCCTTAGCATGATGGCAGGAAACCTGCCACCTGTCCTATCAGCTGATAAGAAAGAACTCTTAGGCTGCCTCATTTCCTAGGGCATCAATCCTACTTACAACACGTTACCAATGTATAAGGCAGCCTCTGGGCCCCTTTCCCTGGGCTCCCCCCTGCTGGCTCCCAGGTGGGGTTAGCATGGGGGCACCGCTTGCTATTTCCAGGGCTCATTTTAAGGGCTGTGCCTGCACCTAATACAATCAAGCTGTTGACTTCATTGCTGGATGATAACTAGAAAGAACCAGATTGTTCACTTTAATCTCAATGTCAGCACAATTATTTTAACACCAAGAATGTCAAATTTGACTCTGTATCCCGGAAATTAATTTTAGAGTGGCAGTGAGCTTTGGTACAACATGTTCGTGCAACAAACAATGAAGAAAATGGAGTAATTAGAGGTTAAATTAATCCTTGACAGACATGCAGCTTAGAAACTCTATGCCCTCCTCCCCAAACCCAGCATAATGCATGCCCGTCTTTCAGAATTAGGCACACAGAGCATGTGACATTGGCAATGGCACCAAAAATACTGTCCCACTTCAAATTCCAAGGTTGGCACTGGAACTTCCAGAAGCAGATACTAACACCAAGATCTCATTAAGAAGAAAACCCAAACAACCTTCCACAAGTGCCAACAAAGCCCACCCAGCCAAGCCCTCTGAGAGGCTGGCTGTCCAATTCGCAAATAAGAGATACAGTCCTCTGGGAGATTCTACTGCCTGGGTCCCAGACAGATTTTTAACTCACAACTTTCACGCTTCAATTTGGTCTGACCTTGGGATTCTCATTCTCACCTGCCCCTCTGCTGTCCTGACAATGCTGAGCATAACACATATCCATACAGGACAGGTTACGCTATACCACAATAAGGGACATTCTTCCTCTATGCTGTTTCCTCTCAGTACTCATATAAAGCCATGGGGTTTCATCTTTCAGCTGTCAACCCCATTCTTCAGCTCCCACACAGGGAAGCTGGATGTAATGGCCATACCTGTGATCCCATCAAGTAGACAGATTGTGGCTCAGGTGGGTATTGTGCATAAAGTCAGACACTCTCTCAAAAACAAGCAGCAAGATATAGGACTCCACTGGTAGAGGGCCAGCCTAGAGAGTGAAGTTCTGAGTTCAAATCCCAATAAGAGAGAGGGTTCAAGAGAAAAAGAGGGAGACAGTAGAAGAGAGGGGAGGTTAAGAGAGGAGAATAAGGAGGGAGAGGTAAAGAGGAGAGAAGAGAGGAGGGGAGGAGAAAAGAGGGGAGGGGAGGAAAGGGAAAGTAAGGGAAGGGAAAGGTGAAAAGGAAGAGAAATGGGAAGGCGAAGGAAAGGGGAAGTGGAAGGAGAAGGGAAGGGAAGGGGAAGAGAAGAGGAAGAGGAAGGAGAAGGGAAGGGGAAGGGAAGAAGAAGGGGAAGGGAAGGAGAAGGGAAGAGGAGGGGGAAGGGGAAGGAGAAGGGGAAGGGGACAGGGACGGGCAAAGGAAGGAAAAGGAAAGAGGAAGGGAAGGAAAGGGGAAGGGAAGGGGAAGGGGAAGGGGAAGAGGAAGGGGAAGGGGAAATAGAAGGAGAAGAGAAGGGGAAGGAAAAAGGGAAGGGGAAGGAGGAAGGGAAGGGAAAGGGAAAAGAAAGGGGAATGGGAAAAGGGAGGGGAAGGGGAAAGGGAAGGGAAGGGAAAAGGAAGGGAAGGGAAATGGAAAAGGAAGGGAAAGGGAAAGATAAAGGGAAGGGAAAGGAAAGATAAAAGGAAGGGAAGAGAAGGGAAGGGAAGAGAAGGGAAGGCTGGTTTTAGACGCAAATTCTAGGCAAAATAGGAATGCACTGCCATGGGGGAGGAGTTAGGAAAGGGCAATGGGATTGTCCAAAGCACTCAACATTATTGAACTTTGCTGCTGTCCTGCTTTTAATTCTAAATATCCATACTTCTCCCTAGTGATAGAAAACAAGCCAGGGTCATCAGACCTTTTTGACCTATACGCCAGTTACTAAGTCAGGCCCTGCAGCCTCCAATAACCTCTTGTTGAATTCACAGAATGTGTCCCTGTGGCCTAGCGTCCAGAAGTAAAAGAAAGGGAAAGACATAACAGCGGCCTGACTAGATCCTTTCCAACAAAATGGAGACCTATGGTCTGCCCCATCCTTCCTTCTCTTGGCTCTACGGTACAACTCTCAGCCTTAAGAAAAGGACATTTGCAGCTACAATCCCAGCTACTTGGGGAAGGGAGGCAGGAAGATTGAGAGTTCAAGGCCAGTCTGTGAAAATGTAGAAGAGATCAAGCTCAAAACAAAATAGAAATGAAGGGCTGAGATTTAGCTCAAGTGGTAAAAAAAAACGCTGGTCTCACAGAGAGAAGGCCTTGGGTTCAAAGCCCAGTACTGAAAAAGCAAAGAACAAGAAAGAAGAAAAAAGTAAAGGGTATTTGCCAACTCCCCTTAATGGTTATTTATGGGTAGAGCAAGTGTTAAGGTACACAGGGGAAATACAGTGGCTGCATACTCACCCCCAAGGAAATACGGGGAAGGCTTAAGTCTGGGCAGTCCAGAAAGGGTCATTCATTGGTTGTTCCAGGGTGAAGGACTGCAGGATCTCCAGGGCCAGGTGGAGTTTCACCTCTTGCACACCTAGAGAGCTCATGTGGGCAAGAAAAGTTCTCACCAACTTCACAAAGAACTCTTTCGTTTTGTTGGCTTTTTTTTCACCCCAAACCTTCTTAAGTCCTGACTCTGGAAGCCTTTACTCTGGGGAGCTCAATGCCTTAAAGCCAGGAGCAAGGCCCCTTACTGTTCTTCCCCCCCCTCCCTGCCCCCTCACCCCTGGGATCATTTTGGCTTGTGACACATCTAATTGCTTTGGAAACTAGGAAGAGGTCAGATTTGAGGAGGAAACCTGGAGCTCCAAGGGGACAAAAAGGAAAATAACTGGGGTGTGGGGGGGAGACAGCGGGGGAGGGGAGGGGAGGCAAACAAGGGACTCTTTTGCTTCCATTAGCTTCCATTGCTTCCATTAGCAATCCTTATATAAGTGTTCCAGGGCTGGTAATTTGGGATCAGGACCCCACAGGATGTGTGTGAATATTCTATAACACAAGCTCTTTCTCACCTCCATGGGGAAGCCCCTGACTAACTGCCCCTAGGCTCCAGGAGGCCTTTTCTTCTTCCTTTGCTACATTTACAGACTTAATGCCAGCACAGACATAGTGAGAATAAAGTGCTACAACATCCTTTCCCAGTCATTCTGAATTCTGAGTCTTAAAGATGTTTAAGAACTTAATGTCTAAAAAAAAAAAAAATCCAATGGTTCCAACTAAGCTTCGCAATGCGTCTTTCCTTCCATACAGTTGACTGCTGCTGCCTAGGTTACCCCTTGATGGTGTTGGCGTTGTGAGAGGTGTATGATGGGAATTGGTTTATTGTGCTGATCCATAGTAACTGGCTCCTGTTCCTCCATCATTTATCTCACCTCCCCAGTGACATCTGGGTTGGTCTATTCACACTCTCAGCATTCTATCTGCTCCAACAAACACTCAGCCTTTTCTGCTTGGATAAGGAGATTTTTTAGTTACATCCATTATATGTGTATCAACATTTATGGCAGCAAGATAATTGCCAAAGAGCTCCGAGGATAAAAGGTCCTTCTTTATAATGTCCACCGTACTCGTTTAAAAAAAATCAATATTAGCATCAAATAGGACAGTGGTAGATTCTTGCATGGTTGTTGCATCCTCAAAGCTAGAAATGTGATTTTCAGACTAGCTGGACTAGAGGACTAAGAAAAGATCCAATGTTGATTTTTAAATCCACACCTCAGTGGTGTGGGTATGGCCAGAAGACCTTTTTTTCTTGTCCTTGTAACCCTTGGTAAATATCTGTTAAGGCAGCAAATGTGGCCTCTGCTTGATGACTTCTCCGGAAATAACCCAGTCTAATTTGAGTTTATAAAGTCTGTTACCTGTAGATCAAGGTAGAGATTAGGTGGTCTTGCAAGTCTGTCTGTGGGTCTGTGTTAGAAGTTCATACTTGCAAATGCACAAGAAGAGGGAACACTTCCCACTTATTATTGCTTTGGTTGGCCTTCTGCCAGTTTTTCCTCTGCCCTCTTCTCCCAGACCCTCAGAAGCTCAGCTCCATTTCTTTACCAATGTGACTGTTTTCCCTGATGATAAGATTGAACTTGATGTTTCACTTTCCCTGAGGATGACTATTTCGTCCACAAGTCAGTGCTATAGAATTGGAACAGAATCAGGCTCACAGGTTACAGGGCAAGGCCAGGGAAGGAAGGTGGACTTGTCCGAGATCACTCTGTTGATTACTGGGGAGTTTCCTAGAGCACACGTTTCCCAAGTTTCCAGGTCAAATGATCTCTGTGATGCACTGTTGTAGAGGGAAAGACTCTAAATCCTTGGAGAGGAAAAAAAATCTAAGAAGTCCAGTCCATAAGTAAAGTTTATAGAAAAGAAAAGTCCAAGTACTATTAGAAGAACCCTGATTTAGGATCAGTTTCTGTCCATTTTGTAACTCTAAACAGTAATGACTTTCCTACAGATGACCATAATCTAATTTAAAAGGGAGAAAAGCTATTAGAGATGAACAAACTTGGGGAAAAAAATCCTTGTCCTTACTTAATAGGATGGACAGGAGTACATCTGTCTCTACCTTAGCATGTGTGAATGTGTAGGCCCCACCCCCACTCTAGCAACAGGCTATTTCCTGGTTGAGCTTAAAAATTCAATGACGTTCTTGTTTCAACCCACACATCTGTGTCACTGTCAGCGTCAGTGGCAGGAAAACAGACGAAGTCACCCTTTGCTAATGATTTCCTAACATGGAATTTCCTTGTATCTCCCAAAGCCTTACTTCTTCCAATGCCAGACTGTCCCCCCCCCCATCTTCCTCTTAAACACATTGTACTGACTGAAAACTGAAAACGGTCACAGCCGGAAGAGAATGGTTTTTAAGGAGATGTTGTAAGGAAGAGCTTTTAGCTCTTGAGATATTTTTACAGGGGGAAGACGGAAAGGACTACTAGTGTTTCTAACACCAGTATGAACCAAACAGAGAGACTTCCTTCCAGGCATCAGAACATGTCTCCTCTCCATCTTTTCCTTTTCCCCTTTGCTTGCCTCCTTCCCAAGTTGCACTTGGAGCAACATTTCCATCGTGGTACTGGAGGAAATGCATTCATGCAGGCTGCAGCAGCCAGGCTGTGCCAGAGAAGGGGCACTGATGAAAACACTCAACCACAAAGCATTCTAGGAGTCCCTTGCTTCCCCCACCCAGTATTCTATTTAATATGCAAACTGGTCATCTAGAGAAAAGGGGGCTGTTACTTTAAAGGGAAAAAGCTGATTAGCTGCTGTGGCTAGCAGTAAACAGCTGGTCTGTCCGGCAGGTTCAAGGCCATTTCAGCTTCTCTCTTATGGAGGGACCATATGTTCCATCTCGCACATCAGCAGCTTTATTTTCCAATGATGTGGCTCCAGAAGAGAAGTGCAAGGGGGGAGGAGAAGCTAGAACCAGTAGTTTACCCTTTGATTATTTCCTTGTGGTTTTAGACGGGTCGGGGGTTGGGGGGAGGTGAGAGTGATAATGCTTCACTGTCTACTCCTCAGATCGCAATATGATTAACACTTACTGATAAGTTCCACAGGTGGGAGCAAGGAGCAGAAGAAAGATAGGTGAAAAGTGACAGGCATCAGATTGAATGGAATGAGGGGAGGTGGAGACAGAGAGAGACAGACAGACAGACAGAGACAGAGACAAAGACAGACAGAGAGGGAGGAGAAACCAGAGAGAGAGGGAGGGAGGGAGGGAGGGAGGGAGGGGAGAGAGAGAGAGAGGAAGGGAGAGAGAGAGAGATCTGTGTTCTGGTGACCCACCAGCCTGAGTTGGGGCTCCGCCCACTTCTCCTTATTTGTCACTTTTTCTTTTCGTCAGTATTCTCTTCCAGAACAAAGTTGTGCAAGGAGGAAAGTGGACCACTTGGGCGAGTGGGAGGAGCAGGCTGGCGGGATGGCAACCGATTACTTCTAATATCATGTTTGACATTCTTCCCTATCAGTCCCAGATCCGCCAAGTGTGTGTGGGGGTGGGGGGTGGGGGGTGGGGCAGGTGTAAGGGACAGAGGTCCCCTAAATCTTTACTCCATGCAATTGAAAGTCGGAAGTCCGTGTGTCTTGGACATTTTTAGGCGACAGACTCTGGGTAGGCAGTGACAGCCGGACTCCAGGTGGTCAAGAGGGGCCTTCTGGTCCTGCCGGGCGACCCGGGCAGCACCAACCCTGGAGGTGGCGGCTCCTTCTCCTTTCAAGTCTCCAAACAAAAGGCACCCGCCGAGAATTGCAGCCCTTGCAGGGAGGGCGAAGGGGGTGGGGGGAGCGGCTGGAGGACGCAGGAAGGAATGCCTGTAGCTAGATGCGGGGTGGTCAAAGTCCCTAAGCCTCGGCCCCCAGCCTCAGACACGGTGGGCCCGACAGTATCTGAGCTTTCCCAAAGAGACGCGCCTCATAGCAAAGTGAAACCGAGGGAAGGGCGCCCCCTATGCCCTGGCCCTGCGAGCGCGGCTGCCGGCCGCTTTTTGCCCACCCGACTCAGCGTTCGCCTCTTTAGGGCCCAGCTCGCGCCCGCTGGCGGTGCCGCCTGCAGGGCCGTGTGGGCCGCGGGGATTTAGGCTGAGCTTGGCAGGAGCAGAGCGCCTTGGGTGTCAGGGACCGGAGCTCCCCGCGCCTTCCTGAGTTCCTGCAGAGGGTGCTGGAGACACAGATCCTCCTCCCCCATCGCCTACATTTGCCCTCGGGTCCCCGAGAGGCTCGAAGCCACTTGGAGGCAGCCGCCCCCGCCCCCTGCCTCTGAGTCCCTTTTCCCCTTCCCTCTCTCCAGCCTCCTGGGAAACAAAGGGGCTTTTTATAAAGCGGATTGTTGGCGGCGGCGGCGGCGGCGGGGGTGGGAGGGAGGGGGGAATCTATAAAGACAAGAAGAGGTGGGAGCGAGGGAAGGAAAGAAGCTCAGCGGCCTCCAGGGGCCCCCCGAGCTGCGGGAGCAGTCGAGAAGCCCCAGCGGGTGCACTGAGGACCCCGCCCGGCCCGTGGGCACCCGGGCCGTCCCCCCGCCCCGCACCTACCAAGAAGTGGGAGCCAAGCGGCTGTGATGCTGCCTAGCAAGTCCCCCGAAGCGGACAGCACTGATTCTGGGGCCATAGGCCGCGGCCGATGGGGGCGGTGTTATTCCTTCGGGGGCGGGGGGGGGCGGGAGAGTCTCTTCCCCGGAGACCCAGGCCCTGTCTCTAATTCACTCTTTCGAAATTGTTGGGGCTCACAGAGACTTTGCGTCTTTGTAGCAGCGCGACCGCCTCCACGAAGCTTGGCTTGTTCGCCCTATTAGACAATGTCCCAAAACCGGCCTCGATCGCCTCCCTGAGAAAGGCACCTCCGCCACGGGACGATCGCTGTCCCGCGTGGGGGTAGACCGCCCTTCTGCTTCTCAACAACGACAGGCCACCTCCAAAACGGGAGTACCCTTTGCCCGTGTTCCCCAGACACCCACGGCTCTCGCCCGCGCGTACACACCTCCATTCGGGGTACTGGGCTCAACCGGCCCCAGCTGCCAAACGCCGGTGGTGTGTGAATCCCCTTGGAACGAGGCACGTCTGTTTGCCCCGGTTCCGACGGCTCCAAGGCCGAGTTTTCTAGCAAGGTAATCCTATTAGTGTTCGCTCAGTCCAAATTGAATGTCGGATCCCAATGAGACAGCAGCGCCAGCTTTCCAGGAGGTTTCGGACACACTGCATTGGACTGAGCCTGCCCTAGCCAACTGGCCGAGAAAAGTATTTGGCGGCGCTCCGGGGGGCTTCCCGCCCGCCCTAGCCGGCGCCTGGCGCACATGCCCGGCAGCCCGGAGCGCCGAGCGCGGCTCCGGGGCTCCGGGACCGCGGGCTGCGAGAGCACGAGCGGCTGTGCGAGCCGTCAGCTCCGCTCAACGCTAGCTTTTCCCTCCGAGGAGTTGGCGAGGCGGGGAGCGCGGGGCACGGCTCGGAGCGCACTCCACGCTCGGGCTTCTGGCGGGCAAAACAGATCAGGGAGGGGGGAAGGCTTCGCCCCATGCCCACTGTCGACCTGCCGAGCTGTACGATTGGGGCATGGGGGGCAGGGTCGCGGGTGGCACCTGGGTGGTGAGCGGCCCAGGGGTATTGGGACTGAGGAAGAGCCTCCTGGCAACCCAGAGCAATCGGAGGCGGGGGGGGGGGAAACCTGCACATCTTGTGCCCGTCTACCTTCCTTTCCCGGTATGGAGCGACCCATTGGAGGCGCCGGGTGGGCGCCCGGCAGCGGGCAGAGGCCGCGGTGCCCGGGCCAAGCGAGCTGCGCTCAGCCGGGTTAGGCCAGTCTGAGAGGGGGGATGACCAACCTCTAGCGCCAGGTGGGGTGTGTGCTGAGCAAAGTTTGGGGTCCCCCAGCTCTGAGCAGCCCGACGCCCTCCCCCCCTTCGGCGATGGAAGCTACAAGCGGGGAGCACATGTGGACCCCAGAGCCCCCAAAGCAGTTGGACCTCCCGCACCCGCCCTTCCCCTTACCGTGTTGCGGAGCTCCAGCGGCGGCCAGGGCAGTGCCCAAGCGGCGGACGGCCGCCGACGCCGGCAGCCTCGCCCCGGGCGCCCGCCGAATGGCCTAGCTGGATGGCAGATCACCCCCCTGGCTAGCGGCCGGTGCCCCCGCGCCCGCCCGCCGCCGGCCGCTTCAGCTCGCGGCCAAGTTCATGCTGGCGGCGCTGCAGCCGCGGCCTCAATCTGCTCGCTCCATTCCCACCGCCCGGCTCCGCGCCGCGCGCCCGGAAGGTGGAGTTTCGGGGGTTTAAGTTACTGATAGGCATTTCTCACTGCTGTGTCACTCGGGGAGGAGGAGACACGCACGCCGCACACTCACACACCCTTACACTCACGGCGACGAGCGGCTTCGGCCTTAAAGGAGAAGCTGCGCTGCCCTGCGCGCGACCCCGCCGGCCTGGAGCTGCCCGACGCGGGCCTTTCAGGCTGCGCCGGGGCCCTGGGCAGCACACCACCGGGGGCGGGGGGGAGGGAAGGGAGCGACCCAGGGGTCTCTAGACACTTGGTAAAGAGCAAAGCAGCGGCAGGCTGGCTTCTTTGTGGATCCTTCCTTCCTTCGCTGAACTCGAAGCAGGACAGCTAGGAGAAAGCAGGAGGGCGGAGGGGCGCGGGGTCGCTCACCTGGGCTGCTCCGGGTCTCCCTGTGGCCGGTGCCCTCGACGGCAGGTGGATCCGCCTAGACCGTGCGCTGATGGGAAAAGGCAACAGCGAGATTATCAAGCGCTCCGGGTGCAGGCAATGACAGAGCCGCCGATACGAGCGAGGGTCACAAGCCCCGGGTAGAGTTGCCCCGTGGGACGAGAGCCAGCTGCTGGGTGCCCAGGACAGAGAGGGTACCGAGAACGGGAGAGCCAACACTCCCCCGTGACCGCGCGAAAGAACGCGCCAGACGGAGCACAGACCATGACATACAAACCCAGACAGGCACTGGCTGAGTGGAAGGAGGAAGGGACATGCAGAGATGGAGAGGAGGGGGGGAGAGTGGGGAGAGGCTTGAATCAAGCTCTCACCTGCAGTGGGAGGCCGCTGGCTGCGGAGTGGGGGGCGCTGCTCACGACCCACGCCTCCACTCCACGGGGGCGAGCCAGCTCACGCCCGGACAGAAGGCCAAACAAACAGATCTGTACTAACTGCAGGGGGGTTGGCTGAGCAACTGGTGGCTGGTGAACTCTAGTAACCCCCTCTGAGCCTACAGTCCGAATCCCCACTTCCACACCCTCTCTCCCACATCTTGGTGAGGCAGGCTGTCGGGGGGCAGAGGTGGGGGGACGCCGCTAATGAGCCCTACACGCGCCTGCCAAGGTCCCTTCCCTGCTGGTCCATGATCAGCAAATTCTCTACCCA
This sequence comes from Dipodomys ordii, assembly GCF_000151885.1. NCBI lineage: Eukaryota > Metazoa > Chordata > Mammalia > Rodentia > Heteromyidae > Dipodomys > Dipodomys ordii. The sequence goes on from NW_012267305.1 coordinate 1,658,876, forward strand.
AGCTAGGTTGGATGGAAGCTCTCGCTAGTGTTCTCTTGGAACCAACATCTGCGGCTTTTCTCAGGACCCAGAGTGACCTGCAAACTGTCTAGTGTGCCAGTATGCCCTGTTCACCCTGTGCCCCGGGATTCCAGGTTGGCCACTTCCCCTCCCCTTCTTCAGGGTTCCCGCACCAGGTGTGATTACTAACCTGGACTGGCCCGGCCGGCCGCAGCGACAGCTGGGGTTGACAACGCACAGCCACGGAGAGCAGAGAATGAACTCCGCATCTACTCCGACGACAGCAGCTCTCTGCACTCCAGCAGGTATCTCAGACTAGCAACCCGATGCTCCGCTGAGCCTCTGGCCATAAAGGGGTGGGACAGTCGCTCACTCGGCCCCTCCCTCCCTCCACGCCCACACCCCAGGACCTCGGAAAGGCCTGACAGGGGCTCCCCTGCAAAAACCAACTGAAATCCCTCGGTGGGTTACTTGGAAACAGCAGGGCGCCCCCTCCAAAGCTTCTGACTAAGTTCCCTGGTGCCAGAATCTCGTTTGGGCCTACCCTTTGAAGAACGAGGTGCCAGACACCAAAGGTGTACACCAACTAACACTGCTCAGCCTGGAAGGCATCCACCTGGTCTGCTTTGGGGGCAGCAGGCTGGTAAGAAAGGGTATTGCTGAAAGGGTTTTGCTGTCAGGTGTGTGAACTGTTCCAGTCCTGCTCACAACAGCCCACACCATTCAAGTTACCCAAGACCAGCTCCTGGGACTTTTCCATCTCTCTGATAAGACTATGGCTTTAAAAATACAATTTCACACCTGTCATCCTACTGACTAAAGAAGGAGGCTGGGATCTGAAGATCATGGTTCAAAGCCAGCCCAAACAAGAAAGTCCCTGCAGTTCTTATCTACGATTAAACAACACCAAAAAAAGTCAGAAGTGGAGCTGTGGCTCAAGTAGTAAAACACTAGCCTTGAGCCAACAAGCTAAGACACAGGGCCCAGGCCCTGAGTTCAAACTCAGTACCAACACAGAGAGAGAGAGAGAGAGAGAGAGAGAGAGAGACAGACAGACAGACAGAGAGACAGAGACAGAGACGGAGAGAGACAGAGAGAAAACAATTTTATCCTTCTTTTCACTGGTCCCAAGTCACCAGCATCTCCTGAGTTAGTCCAGTAAGCTGCCTAGCAGATGAACCTGCTTCCTCTTTCCCTCTAGACTTCCCTTTTCCCACCACATTTCAAGAAAAACCAAATGGCTTCTATACCCATCCGTCCCCCCCCCCACATCCTGCATTGCCCTGATTCCATCATCCCTCTTGCTCAGTTCATTCTGCGCACTCAACTCCAGCTATGTACGCCTCCTGACCCTTCTTCAACATACTACGTATGGCCCCCACCTTAGGGCCTTTGCACTAGCTGTTCCCTTGGGCTGGAATTCACTTCCCTCAGACATCTCTGGGCCAGCTCCCTCATTTCCTTTAGTCTTGACATAAATGTCACCTGGCCACACTGTGTAAAGTTTCAAAGCCCCACACCCATCTCTGGCACTTCCTCTCCCTTTCCCTGCTTTGTTTTCTCTCCAGAACTCCCCAGCAGCTGGCCTCTATAGGTTCCATCCCCAGAGGGAGGTCAGCACTCCTTGCCTGGTTTGCAGTGCTGCATTCTTACTCTGAGCAGAGGCCAGCATGCACTGACTGATCGAGAAGGGTTGGAAGACTCTGTTTTCCTGGAGCTTTCCCTGGGAAAGGGGCCCATAGCCGTCATGAAGATTCAAGGGTGTATGTGACCGAAAGAAAAGTTAAGAAGGACAGGTCAGGCTCAGAGCTTACTGTTGCCTCCACAGGTTCCTTGTGGCTGTCTTCTAGGGTACCACAAGTTGTTTGGAGAAATGACAGAGAAGGCAAATATGAGAGGTGGGCTAAGGCTTTCTCTTCACTGAGCAGATTGGCTAAGATAGCCAGGGCCTTTGTCAGTCAAAATGCATAACTGAGTTTTGAGCTGACAGTACATTTTCCTCCATTTCTCTAGAACTTGCCTGTGCTTTACCTATGTGAATCCAGGTACCAGGTTCTACTTCAGGAAGTGGGAGGCTCACAGTCTGAGACAAAGATTTACTGGCACACAGCTCAAAAGTGACAGGGGCCTGGTGCTGGTGGCTCACGCCTGTAATCCTAGCTGCAATCAGGAGGCTGAGGTCTGAGGATCACAGTTCAAAGCCACCCTGGGCAAGGAAAGTCCGTGAGACTCTTATCTCCAATTAACCACCAGAAAACTGGAAGTGGCGCTGTAGCTCAAGAGTTAGAGTGCTAGCATTGAGCTGAAGAGCTCAGGGACAGAGTTCAGGCCAGAGTTCAAGCCTCCTTCCCCCCCCCCCATACATCAAAAACTGACAGGGTACTAAGCAATTCGACCGTGGACTTTGTGGCACTTCTATTTGCTATGTGGATTCTTATTTCATGTGTACAGTGCTGCCCTACGGGCCCAGGCAATGGAGACAATCTCACAGGGGGTTCAAGGGTCTTTGGTGAAACTTCAGAGTCTGCTGATCAATAACTGAAGATGCAGCTAGGCTATTGGGACCCTAGGGTACCATGCCAAGGCCTTGGTCTAATCCAAACCTGGAGCTCTTCCTGGGATTTGAAAACAATCCTCAGTTACCTATCATTCAATCATATCACCGTGACTATATGCCATATTTTCCCAAGTTCACATGACAGAAGCTGAGAGCTTATCAGCACAGGTAGAGTCCCATGGAGAGGTCACATGCTGACAGAATAAGAAGGGTTACCTAATTGCTCTGTTGATATCTACTCCCTTCCTCCCAAGCCTACTGTGGCTCCCTATTGCTGATGACAGTAAATCCAATCTGTATCACCTCTTGAGCCTCATACCTGTCGCTTGTAAAATGGAGTCATGCTAGTAAGCCCCTTTTTAAGTGTAGTGAAGGTTTCAGTCCCCCCCCCATGCACAGGACCACTCTTGACAAGATATTGAGCTTATATATTATCTGATATCTCCCCCCCTCCCCACCAACACAGCAGGCAGGTATGGAATCTTACAAGACGCAGGGCATTCAGGTAAAAACCTCAGGCTCTGTGTGGAAGTCGCAACATCTTGTGACCCTGTGCAAATATGAAGTTGCTTGAGATATCTGGCAAACTTGAGTCTGTGCCAGATGAGGAGCCAGCCTCAGGCGCTGCACAGGACGCACGTGGAAGCATTGTGATCCTGTGGCCTACAGGGGAGCCAGGAGGAAAGAAGTTGAATTCTTTCCATTTGGTTGTATATTCTTAAACATTTTTCTTTTGGGGGGGGGTGTTGTTGGTAGAAAGCATTTCTAAAGAGCACAATGGATAAGGATGGGAAATTGATCAAATATTGATTTTCATTTTCTGGTGATTTTCCAGATTGAAAAAGTAGAAAACTGTAAGGGAAAAAAAATCCTCATTAGTGAGCAAAGAGTTCATTAAGGACTTGCACGATGGTTTGCATCAATTTCATCCTGAAAGCAGAAAACGGGGGGCTAAGAGTCAATGGTCTTCTCCACAGTAGCTCTCACTTCCCATGCGGGCAGCTTCCAGTCTCATAGGTAAAACCATCACAGCATAGATAAGGGTAGGAAATGGCCTTTGCAGAAGACATGGATAAACAATTTAGGAAATTAACATAAATCCAGATGGTTGGCAGCTTTCCTCCTGCACCATACATAAGATGGAAAGATATTGTCCAAACACTTATAGAGACAAAAGTATGCAGATGGCTTGCTAATTATTGCTTTTCATGCAGTGACATTTTTCCTAATGGCACAGACACCACTCAGACTCACATGGGAAGGGCTCTATCCACTGCTCTAGGACCCTTCAGACCATTTACGATTCTCTGATAAATAAAAAAAAAGGAAACAAAACAACAGAACTCTGGCCTGTGGCTGTCCTGGCAACCAGCTCAGCTGCTGCTGCTGCACCATCTTCCAGCCGTACACAAGGTTAATCTGACCTAACATCAGGAGATTGGCCGGCCACCATCAGACTTGCACGATGGGCAGGAGGTCTGGAGAAAATCCACACAATGTGTGTCAGGTGATGTGGGTTTGCAAAACACCCTCATATAACCAAGAAAAAGCAACCAAAAACTTGGGGCAGGGCACATTTACTGTGTGTCAAGCCCCGTGTCTCACATCTATAAGTTCACATTTATAAGTCTGATGAAGTCTCTAGCAACAAACTTGAGAGCTGAGCAAACAGAAGCTCAGAGAGGTTAAGCAACTCATTTGAGATCACACAGTTAGTTACCATGGAATCCTTGAAACAGCCAAACATCCTAGATAATCTGGACCTAAGCAGCCTCCATACCATTCCATTAGCACAAAGTTCACCTGGGAGAAGGAAAATAGCATGCGCTTCACACTTCTGCCTCTGTGCCTGCTGCTTCCTGGGCTGCCTGGCTTGGGTCAGTTTGTGTGAAAGGATTGTCATATTTTCAGAAATGTCACCAGCCTGCTGATGACACCTCAGTACCCAGAGATTGGCCATGCTGTGAGGAGTTACACCACAGAAATGGGCACATGCTACAAATTAGGGGAGGTTGTTAAATATTTACTTACATAATATTGTAGGCAGATGTCAGAGCCAGACTGCCTGGCTCAGTCAGCGTCCCTCTGCTTACTCTGTGGCCTGCGTACCTTTGCTAGTTTATAAAATGGAGAAAACAACAGTACCCCCAACACATCAGATTGTGGCAAGCATTAAATATATATTGCAATCATAATCCACTTTAGTGAGCTTTGGGTCAATGATTCAACGTATATGGTGCTCCTACAAGATGATCATGGAGTTGAAAAGTTATCATCTACTGACATCACAGCCTCGATCACATTGGAACCCACTGTAGCCATCATACATTTCTTTTTTGGGGGGGTCCAGTTGTGGGGCCTGAACTCTGGGCCTGGGCGCTGTCCCTCAGCTCTTCAGCTCAAGGCTAGCACTCTACCACTTGAGCCACAGCACCACTTCCGGCTTTTTTTTTGCTTATGTGGTGCTGAGGAATCGAACCCAGGGCCTCAAGCATGCAAGGCAAGTGCTCTACCACTGAGCCACCTTCCCAGCCCCCATCATACATTTCTGGCCACAGTGGTGTAAACAAATGTACAACACTGCCATCCATGTAGAAGTACAGCTTGGACAATTATGTACCATAGAAAACAAGTGAACATAATAACACATGACTGTTACTGGGCTATGCTTTACCATACTCTCTACTGTCATTGTAGAGTATCCTCCTACTGATAAAAACAAAAGTTTGCTGTACAAAAAAAATCTGCCATATTATACAACCCCACACATTTCATGGTTACCCTGTCTGCAGATTATACTCTCTTCTCCTAGGCTTGGTTTAACTTGGTATTGTTTTTGTCATTGTAACCCTCAGGTGTGTGGGAGATTTTCTCATGTAGGTTTGTACAATCTGTGTCATTTGCACAATGACAAAATCGCCTTAGAAATAGTGTACCTCTTAGAATGCATCCTTGTCATCAAGTGGTACATAACTATGTAAGTGATCAGTTAGTGCTAGTTGTTGTATACACTTCCACCTAGTGAGTACAGCAACAATGTTCTACCTCCACTCTTGTAGCCTCCAGCGCATCCTTCTCATAGCCACTGGGGTAAATTTCTAGAATACAGGTCTTTACCTGTTTAATATAGACCTATCACTCCCTAATGCTTTCAGTGATAAAGTCCCACTATATATTCCATCTAACCTGGCTTTTCTCCAAATTACCTTAGTTTTTCTAAGGCTTCCATAACAATGTGGCGTACACAACAGCAATGTATTGTTTCACTGTTCTGAATCTCAGGCAGGAGGTCTGAGAACAAAGTGCTGAGTTAATTCTTTCTAAGGACTGCAAGGGAGAGTCCGTTCTGAATCTCTCTCCCTGGCTTGTAAATGGGCATCTTCTCCCTTGGTTTCTTTACAATGTCTTCCCTCAATGTACACACATGTGTTAGCATTTGTCCTTTTAATAAAGGACCCTGGTCATATTGGATTAGGGGACTACCCCACTCTCGTAAGATGCCATATGAACTCATTACATGTGCAATGAATTTGTTTCCAAATAAGGTCACACTCTGAGCTTGTTGTAAGGATTGGAGTTGAAGACATGATGAATTCACAGCAGTCTACTTTCAGATCCCCAAAATCCAAGTCATTCTCACAGTAAAGGTAGATCCAGTGCAATTCAACGTCACCAGAGCTGTGCCCCATCCCAGCTCTAAACTCTTGTTCAAATGTCATCTAAATTGAACATGACTGAGGCTTGGGGAGTGGCGGGAAGTCTTCAAATTGGTCTCCATCTGTAAGTCTGTGAAAACTGACTAGAGACAACATTCCCCTTCCCAAAGGGAGAAGAGTCATGGCTACTGTGCAAGTTGAAAACCTAGCAGGACAAATCCCGCTGGATTTCAAGGTTTGAGATGTAACCTCTTGTGCATTTCAATGCTTTGTCCTCAGCCTCCATACGGGGAAGCCCATAGGGTGGACACAGCAAGTTACTCATTGTTCTGAAGCACATTGCTCTTTCACACATCCATGCTGTGCACGGGTTGTTCCCTCCAAGAAGCAATGGGTCCTCCTTTCCCAGATCAATTGGGGGCACCCTGCAGTCATTGAGACTCAGCCAAAGCCCTAGCTCCCCATCTGAGAGGACTTCTTTGACCTCTTCCTCCTGGCGCTATTGGTGCAAAGTACTTGTGGCCCTGTGCTGTCTCTAGGGCAGCCTTCCCTGGCCTGCTTAAACCTGTTCATCTACCTGCTACCCTCAGTAAACAAGGTACTACTTGAACTCATGTACTAGCAATCCTTCATCATATCTTGACCACACAGGGTCAGGTGCAGGTCTTGTATACAAGATAAAAATGCCTGAATGTCTGAGCAGTCCACAAGTACAATGCAGCATTTGCTGAAGACCTACTGTGCGCACAACATTGGATTGCAACTCTTGACTCCTGTGCAAGAGAAGGAGAAAGACAAACTAAGTCACAGTCATTCCATACACCATACGATGAGTACTGTGGAGATATTATTAGCTCTTCTCTTGGTCGCCCTGGCTCTGTTGAGCAACATGGCTGAGTATAAAGCCAGCCCTGGAGAACTACTTTGGTTTAATTGATTTGAATCCAGGCGTTGACACTTCACGTACCTTCTCTGTGCTTCTGTTTCCTCAGGTGTAAATTGGGGTTAGTGGTACCTACCTCACAGAGTTGGTGTGATGACTCAGGGAGTTAATATCTTCTCAGTGGCAGCTATTATTCAGATAGAGCCAGGTCTAACTTTGGATCTGAGCACTTGCTGCTGGGAGCTACGCTAACTTTGGCAAAATCTACTTGTCTGACTTGGAAAGAGACTGAGCAAACTAAGTGCTAAGGCCCCTCAGGTGTCATGTGGGGCACTCCTGTTGTGTATATGCAATGACCTCAGCATGCCAACAAGTAATGTGTGGAAATGCAAATCAACGTGCACATAGGGAGGGAGGCACCTCTGAAGTAGCCAGTGATGCCAGGTGTGTGCTGGTGGCAGCCCCATGCTCTGGTAAGATCTCTGTCCTGGGAGGCAAGACCTCGAATCTTCGATCTCTTCTGCAAGTGGCTCACTGTGGGACCTGAGACAAGTCTTTTCCCTTTCTGGACTTGAGTTTTGTCTCTCCCACACTTGCGTTTTCCAGCGAATTTCTCCTACCATTCCCCAACCTACCATGGGTCCAAGAGACTAGGCCTGTATTGCAGGCAGTTGCCAGTTGTGTTGGAACTGTGGCTGTGTGTCCTCGATCCTGTCTTAAGTGCCACACCGGATGACTGCCAGGCAGGGAAACCCAGCTTCCTTCAGGTCTGAGCATAGATGTCACTTGGTACCATTGCAATATTCTTTCCTGTGAGCTGGGACAGACGCCTGCCTTCCTGGCCCTTTCTTCTGAGTCAAAATATATGAGGCTGGCAGCTGCCTGGCTCCTCACATATACTCACTGTGGGTACCCAATCGTTCCCTGGGTGCCTCAGGACCCGGGATACAGAGTGGCTTGTGTGCCCCTGACGTGTTACCAGAAGCATTTTCAAGGTTGCACTCTATGGAGAACTACACTACGGCACTGGACAGTTGCCAGGAGGAAGAGAGTGTGAGCTTTACAGGGGACTGAAATGTCCCTGTGGTTCACAGAAAGGAGATTCAGAGAAGCAGGTAAAATCCCAGCCTTTGGCAGCAGCCAAATTTCCATCTCAATGCTGCGTGCCTGAAACCTGATGCCCAGGGCTGCAGCACGCTGGCTGGTGTCATGTTGCATTGGCAAAACAAACCGTTTTAGTAATCAAATTCCCTGGACCCAGTGGGTGGTAGATGTCTGCTTGACTTGCCAGGGGGGCCTAGTTTTAAAGCTGCGGAGATCCAAATCAGCTAAGGTGCCACCCTGATCCTGGCAGTAGACAGCTGGAAGTTTCCCACAGGTAGTCCTGAACAACTTAGCTGTCCTGCCCCTGTCTATCCCTGACCCACAGAAGCCCATTTCAGTGCCCTGTCCTGTCAGTGAAGCCAAAGCCACAGCCACAGCCACAGCCACAGCCACACACACACACACACACACACACACACACACACACACACACACACACACACACTCGGGCTCCTTGTTCTTGAAGAGAAAGAGTTGCAGCATGCCATCTGACAGGCACCACTGGGCCACATTCCTCCTTGAGCTCAGTAAGGCCATGAGAACCCGAGCAGAAGCATCTTCTGCTCAAAGACGCTTCATACCCCTAAGCATCTGTGGCCAGGAGGAGCTATGTTTCTCTAAAGCAGGGTAAACAGTAAGCAGAACATTTCCTACCCTAATGGAAGCTAGAACTAGCTGTCCCCTGCCAAACTCCATGCCAACTCCACTTGCACTCCGCTCAGGGCTGGTTACTGCTAATGAAATGGCAATTCTGCCAGTGTAACATTACTTAGTGATTTATTAGTGATTATTGATTTTCAATTGTGGTTTCCTGGGACTGTAGGATGGAGCAAATCGAAGGCATCCTGCCTGTGGATCTCCATCCATTCGTTAGAGGCCGGGGGCTCAGGTGCAAGTAGCTCAGCCATGGCCAGCAAAAGCACCTGCAGAGGAAAGCAGCTTGGCTCTGCTGCTGAGTTTCTATTCGCTGTCACCTGAAAGACCCTCCAAGCCCCAGCTGGAGCAGACAAGATGTGAAGAGGATAAGTTTATCTTTTCTTTTTTTATGGCACTGATTGTAGAACTTGTACCCACCTCCTAGGATCTATTCAGCCTCCTTGGTTCCCGGAGGCCTGTCTCATTGTTTCCCTCTTTAGGTTCTGGTGATGCCAGGGTTTAAATTCAGGGCCTTGTGCTTGCCACACAGGCACAGTACCACAAAACGAGGTATGAGGTTTGAACTCAGGACCTTTCCAGACAACTCTACCATTTGAGCCATGTCTCCAGCCCTTTGTTCCTTCTTTGCAAAAGATTGCTTCTTTTTTTTCTAATAGTCTATTGGCCCTCAGCTTGGAGAACAGTAGCCTTCCAACTCGGGCAGGAATTGGGAACCTCTGGGCCAGTTGTCTGTATGGCCTTAGGCTCTAGTGCCTTTCACCAGCAGGCTACTGAACCTAGAAAGTCAAGTCACCCAACACCTTACCTGACGCTGTCCATGACTGGCCAGCTCCAGAGTCTAACCAGAAAAGGAACAAGTGTACATGGTCAGTCCCAAGTATCTCTTCTGCTCATTTTCCTGGCTCCTAAGTATATACTAGGGACAGATATTTTTTAGTAAATGGGAGAACCTTATTGGTACAAAGGTGTGCGGATTAAGAGTCATTCGATGGGACAAATCGAATAGATAGCACTGATATTGTTTGCCCTTGTAAGCAAGATAATAAAACAGAAGAATTGCTACATACTAGGGGAAATTACAGAAATGACGTCCCCCTTATCAAAGACCTAAAAATAATGATTCCCATCATAGATTGATATGTGCTCAAACCTTGTTGGACACATCTGGTGGTTGCAGAAAAACACTGATAAATGCCGACAGAAGATAGTAGACTGTTTTCAGTAAACTTGTTTCTTTGCTGGACATCCAGCTCAGGACCTTGTGCATGCAAAGCATATGTTCTGCCACAGAACTGTACCACAGCCCATCTTACAGTGAACTTACACAGGCAATGCCACTAAGCAGCCCTTGTGCTTGATCTAGAGAATCCATCCATCATTTTAATTCTCATTGTTGAGATTAAAAGCAGTTTGTATTTCCTGACAAGTCCAACAATACACATCCACTATCTTACGTGGTGCTTGTCAAAGTGTTTTCTCTCTTTGTTCCAATGTGCTCTGTGTGAGAATCTTGATCTTAACACTTTGTAGGACATCACAATTAGTGTATCATGTTGAAGAAATTGTTGGCATCAGGTTAATTGCCCTGGATGAGTGTCAAATGACACTCATGTAAGACACATCCAAATCAGAGGTTGGGAGAAGATGTACGAGCCCTTCATGTGGGTGATATTTTTATGGGTCAAATGATCTAAAACATGCCATGGTATCCTTTCTAAAAATAGACTAAATACTTCATGTGATATCATTTATCTCTACTTGGTACACAGCATTGGGTGAAAATGTTTATTTTGGAGGCATAGACACCACTTGGAAACTTTGCTCCAACATAACATATGTTCTAGGTGGTTCATAGTTGGTTGGCCATCAGTTTTGAGTGGAACTTAGAACATAATAGAACCTTGTAATGGGTCACAATTAAAAGACAAGCTACTTGATCACTTGTGCCTAGAGATTTATTGGATTCAATGATGTAGTCTTTGGCAAGCTCCAGAATGCAACTCCTGAGATTTTGGAACAAGGTCACGCTTATTGTGGTAGGTCCTAGGGTATTACTTGAAACTGGTATAGAACCTCAAGTAATTGTAAGATTGCAATTACCCATCATAAGTGAGGAATCATCAGTGCCATTAACTTATAAGATCAGATAAGCACACTAGCCATCGATTGTATGATAAAAATGATCATTACACTTTGGATGCAAAGAAGTCTACAGGATCAGGCAAATTACATAATCAGATACCATAGACACCCTGATCATCATCTGTTATCTGTTGTGTGGGCAGATATTTTCCTCAACTGACCTTTGTGACTCTCTTATGTGCTCTAAGGTCAATTGGTAGAGGATAGAATGATTTGGCCTGGTTCTCAGATGGGCTGGTAGAATATACAGGTGAAAACTTGACAAAGGGCTGTTACTACATTGTAGTTCGTCTAAGCAGTGACAGTTATATGCACAGGATTAGCGATCAGCTTGCCATGAAAGGAGAAATGACCTACAAAAGGATGATAAACTAGATAAGGACCTTATTTGGAAACAGGTCATTGCAGATGTAATTAGCTAAGGTAGAACTGGAGTAGGGTGGAGCCTAATCCAATATAAAAAGGGGAAATTTGAACTCAGAGACCTCCATAGAAGAATCATGTGAAGAGATATAAGGGAAGACGGCCATCTAAAGGCCAAGGAGAAAGGGCTGGAAGCAATTCTTTCCACATCCTTCAGAAGAACCAACTCTTGTCGCCTCCAGAACTGTGAGGCAATACATGTTTGAGCTACCCAGTCTGGGTCACTTTGTTATGGAAGCCAGAGGGAAAAAAATGAATACACTGGTTGGCTAGGGGCCTGGAAGAACATGCCTGGAATATCAGAGGTCAAAAGGTCTGGTTCTTTGTGTTTCAGCACAGTCGCTCAGAGGCGCACTCAAAAAGGCAAACAGGATGATCCATTTGGTGGATTACATTAACCCATCTCCTTTGATGAGCTATATACCCATGAATGGAGTGCATCGGGGACAGAGGCCAGGGCGGAGCCAACAGCACTTTAGTTGTTCTCACCAAGACTGATCTAGTGTTGCCAGTGCTGCCAAGCCAGCCTGTCAGCAGTAGAACAGCATACTGAATAGTTGCTATCATGCTGCTCCTGTAAAGGACAAACAATTTTGTTTGGAGGTTGATTTGTCTTGTGTCCCTTCTACTCGGAAAGGGGCAAAGTTTAGCTCTTATTATCATCCATGCTTACCTGAATATGAATTGCCTTCCCTATCCATGGTGCTTCGATTAGCACTATGTGGTCAGGGTCTACAGGATGCCTCATCTATTAGCATGGTACTACATATACCACTGCCTCAGTTGAAGGGACACCCTTCATGGAAAAGAAGGTACAACCATGGATGTAAGAATCACTGGTATTACCTTATACCTAATCACTCAGTAGCACCAAGTCTAAGAGAATAGCCTATGGAAGGCTTTTCTAACATGCATCTTGGGGAGAATGCATTGTGGGGTTAGGCTACTATCTTCTAGGACTCAACACAGAGGTCCAGTGGCTGGTCTTTAAGAGCCAAAACCCACAGCTCAAGGGGTTGATGTAACAGTGGACCTTCTTTCCATCATTCTTAGTGGTCTACTTGTCAAATTTGTGCTTCTTGTCCCTGAAGGCTTAGCCTCTGACAGATTAGAAGTTCTGGTGTGATAAGTAAAATGCTCCCATCACAGCTAAAGATTCCTTTGAACTGGAAACTGCAGTGACCATCGGGTCAGTTTGTGTTTCTGTATGCATGAGGCCCTGGGTTCAATTCTTCAGCACCACATAAGTACAAAAAGCCAGAAGTGGTGCTGTGGTGCAAGTGGTAGAGTGCTCGCCTTGAGCTGAAGAGCTGAGGGACAGCGCCCAGGCCCAGAGTACAGGCCCCATGACTCACACACACACACACACACACAAGACTAAAAATACTGCAGTTGACTACTGAAATGAAATTAACCCAGAACAAAGTCCTGTAGAGAGGTTTATTGCCAGTGACGCTGACAAGGCCAAGTTCTCCCGAGGGACAGAGAAAGGCTCCCAGGAGGACCCTTTTATCCAGTTGGGGCCAGAGGTGAGAGGTGCCTTACCTGTCCCCCAAGCACTGCCATCGAGGGGAGGGCGGAGCTTCGGTCTGGGGTGGTTGCTGACTTACAGCTACCACCTTGAAAAGGCCTCTGGAACAGGTTGACCTTGGTCCTCCCTCCTGAGATTGTGTCTCAAGGAAGAAGTGAGAACATTTTGATTTCTCAAATATGAAGGCTCCATCTTCTAATAGGCAAGCTGGGTAGAATGAGCACAAACCTGAGGGGTATAGGGCCAGACCCCATTTCAGACCCACGTGGCTTCACTTGTCCCTTAGTCCTGACTTTGCTATGATGATTGGTTCTGTGAAGATCCCTACTACTCCACGCTGGTGCTGTGTGCTGACATTGTGCTGTATCCTGGATGCCTGCTCCTCCCCTTCTTACCTTATGTTGCTCAGATGCGAAGATGGCCCCCTGAGGTAACTCACTCAGCACTCACTCATGGGCATGTTGGTGTTTGGGATTATTAAATCTACTTCTTTTTCGTTCCCCATGGAGAATCCTGAGACACATTTCCTAGATATTATTCTTAGCCATGTGAAAAGGGAGTTCAAGCAGCAGGTTGCCTTTTATGGCAACTTAGCTTGGTGAACAAGTTCTTGTCTTGGCTTCTCTACATGGTTCCTTGTCTCTTACTTCTGCTACCTGGGATTACTGTCTCCTAACAAGGCTCACATGGAAGCCTTTCCTATCAATTCAACTCTTTTGGAAGTACAGGGTAAAGAATACATACCTAATAGGTCACTTGGTCTCAGACAGACAATGTTGACATGGACTAGGCACCAACTAGGCCTTCACCCAGTGCAAAAGGACTGTAGGAGAGAGGAGTGCTGCATAAACCAGGGCATTGTTCCAAAACGGGACAGATCTTTCTCCTGGTATGGGGCATGTGTACAAAGTTGGTCAAGAGGAAGGGATGAGCTACTGTGTTTGTGGGGAAAACGTTTTTGTAGGGGTGAAGGGAGAAGAGAATGCATCAAAAATCACTAGACATTTCAGCTTTGGAAGCCGGGCTTGAGGTAGCTTAGGGGAGGTGAGAAAATGGGAGGCAACCAGAAAAGATCACTCTTTCTAGAAGTTAAAGTTTTAGAGCAAGGACAGAATAGGAATTTAGGTTGGGGCTGGGAAGGTGGCTCAGTGGTAGAGCGCTTGCCTTCCATGCTCAAGGCCCTGGGTTTGATTCTTCAGCACCACATAAGCAAAAAGAAAAAAGCTGGAAGTAGCGCTATGGCTCAAGTGGTAGAGGGCTAGCCTTGAGCTGAAGAGCTGAGGGACAGCATGCAGAGTTCAGGCCCCATGACCGGACCCCCCCCCAAAAAAAAAATAGGAATTTAGGACCCAGAGGAATACACCAGTCTTCTGCAGGGGAAAGAGCAACTGTCTTTCTGTGAGATTGGAGTAAAAGAAGGAAGATAGGGAAAGAAAGTGTGTGGGAATTTTGTGTTGGGGAGGATGATGGATGGAAGCCTCCAGTTGAACAGTTTCCGTCTCCTCTGCAAAACCTTAGCTGAGCCTGCTTGCTGGCATAGTCATGGTAGGGCGGGGGCTGGTAGAGAAAGCTGAGAACAGCTGCTATGGGGGAATTTCCGAAGGATTGAGCAGGGAGCTCCGCCTGCCCTACCTGCCCATGGGGCTAGCCATCTGGGGACTTTGTCCAGAGAGCCTGCAGATGTTAGCTGATTGGCGAGTTGGCCATTGGTGGAGCAAATCTCTGCAAGTATACATTTACCCTCCATTTGACCCGTACTTGATTTTCCTTCTCAGTGTCACCCTCACTCTCACAGATGCACCCGCTTCCTACTCCCAAACCTCTTCCCAAGTTGTCCCCCGTGCAAGCAACAACTGGTCTTAGATTCCCCCAAGCCACAACCCACATTCTTCAAATTGCATCTCAAAGCCCCACCTCTAAGAAGCTATCTTTGTGATTAATACCAACCATTCTCGACCCATCAATAGGAGCCCAGTCTGGCTCTCTTGTCCAATGTACTCCTATAACTTGTTCTGTTTTCCAAATTTAGCCAGGGCTAGGAGACAGCAAGTGCCTGTCCCAGTGCCCTTATTACAATGCCAGCTCTAATGAAAAGGTTGAACCTACCTTCTTCTCTTGCCCCTAGACCAGTAAGTTGTTTCCAGACTTCCCTGGGAACCGAAGATGGGAGGAGTAAGCTCCACCCAGGAGCCCAGGCTGTTCAGGGGCTTCTTAAATAACCATGGGTAGTCCAAGCAGTAGTTTGATTTATCCATGAGACCCTTAGAGTTGAGTTCAGAATATATGTCCTTAAATATGCATGCACGTGTTATTCTGTGCATTTTTCTTTGTGAAGTTCCATAAGTTTTCTTGCCTCTCCAAAAAGATCTACAATCGTTGAATAGTCCAGATCTACTGCTGTAAATCTTTCTTGGTGGACAGCAGCCTGCTGTTGATGTAACCACTGCTCTATGGAATCATCACACAGCTCATCTGACATCATAAACATTGACATTTAAATGGTTGTTACTGCCTAGTCTCTAGGCCACTGCCAAGGGGTTTTGTGACCACAGCTATTTAGAAAAACCCAGCTAGAATCTAGCTTGAGAACCACAGCAGCAACATCCCAATGAATGCGTGAAATTAATAGGGAGCTGTCCATGCTTATGAGCCTTATTGAAATGAATAAAATCCTAAGCTGAGTTATTCCAGATGTGAAAAACTTCAAGAAACAAGGATTCTGAGATCAAAAATAATTTGGGAACTGGAGCATGTGCAATGCCCTGAGTTCAAGATACCACCACCACCATGATCATCAATCATCACCATCATCATCATCATCCTTTAGTAGTTAACCATCCTTTGGGGTTAACCAATGTTACATAATTTTCTTTCTAGCAGGACTTCTCAGAGCCTTCATTATGTAATTTGTGCTTTGAATGGTCAGGAGGATCATACGATGAACAGTATTTTCCAACCAGATTTAAAGTACTATGAAGTTTTTCTGCAGAATATCAGGCAGAAATAATTTCCAAAAAAGCCTCATACGTAGGTTAATTCAACCTTCCCATTTTACAAAGGAAGAAATGGCATCCCACAGAAATAAGAGGTCTTGTCCTTGAATAAAACTCTTATTAAAGGTAGGTGCAGGCCAAGACACAAAGGCTGCTTCAGGTCTGCCTCTGCAGGCTGGAGCAAGGGTCAGGAGTACCTGTATTGTCTAGTATTGGCTACTGAGAGTGTGTCCCGTGGCTATTGCTGCTCCCCTGGTACTTGTAGTTTGCTAGAAACTGGAAGTCTTAGGCTCCTCTCTTGACCTGACTCAAAAACTGCATTCCATGGTACTTTCAAGTGACAGGCAAGGAGGACCCCTAATTGTTTATGTCCCATCTTTATGCTTGGATTGGAAACCATTTCCTGATATTTGAAATGTCCAGTTTATCACCAACTAAGTGGGTGGGGAATGCTAAGAAGTGGCCTTCATGGGGATGAGTAGAGAGAAGGGCACTGTCACTCTGTCAAAACCTCATCCCTGCCAGGTGCCAGTGGTTCACACCTGTAATCCTAGCTACTCAGGAGGCTGAGATCCGAGGATCATGGTTCAAACCCAGCCGGGCAGGAGAGTTCATGAGACTATCTCCAATTAACCACCAAAAAACCAGAAGTGGTGCTGTGGCTTAAGTGGTAGAACATTTGCTTTGAGCTGAAATGCTTAGGGCCAACACCCAGGCCCAGAGTGGACAAACAAACAATATCCCCCCCCCCAAAAAAAAACCCCATCCCTGTCCAAGGTACAATTGATGCTGTAGTCACTGCTTTATACTTCTGTGCCAGTTGCCATCCCAACCTGTACACTTGCTCTCTGTATCAGATTTTTTCTCTGGAGAAACTGAGTCAGTAGAAGAAATACACAGATATATTTACAGGAAGTGTTTTACACAATCATGATGCTTGCAAGTGTGGTATTTGCCTTGCCAACTGGTAGTTGTGTTAATCAGGACCCTTCAGAGGAGTGTAAGGGACTCAATGTGCACGTGTGTGTGCACACGCATATGTACATAAAGATTGATTTGAGCTACTGGCTCATGAGACTTCAAGGCTGAGCTCTGTAACACTGAACAGCAGGCTGGGAACTCAAGCAGGAGTTAGTGCTTTGGGCTTGATGAAGACTTTTCTCTTCCTTAGGGAAACCTCAATATTTACTCTTAAATAAAGTCTTCCCCTTATCCATCAAGGATATTGAGGGGAATCATTTGACTTAAAGTCTATTAGTTGTAGATGCTGAGAACAGGTGAGCAATACCGCCATAGCAATGCTGAGCTCACCGGGGACTAGAATGTGGCCAAGGTGATACACGAAGCTGACCATCTCTCTCCATCATAGCCTTAGAATAACCTTACAACTAGCTCTATTCGTCTTGCCTTGATTTTTCACTCACTGTACTTCTAGATTTTTGGTGGTTAATTGGAGGTAGGAGTCTCATGGATTTTTCTTCCCGGGGCTGGCTTTAAACCACAATCCTCAGATCTCAGCCTCTTGTATAGCTAGGATTATAAGCATGAACCACTGGCTCCCAGATCCATTTTAGTGTTCAGATAACTGAGATACTCAAGGATAATGAACACATACATCCAAGAGTAGAAGGCCAGCCAATGACAGGGACCAGATCTGAACACAGGTAACCACGCTTCAGGTGTCAGTCTTTCCATTCAAACAGTCTGACATCACCAGGTTTCCAGTGGCATCTCTTTGGCTCCTGGGTCTGACTTTCCCCGAGGAAGCCTAGTATGTGTGCCTACCCCTAAAACTTTTCCACTGATAACAGATGCTCTCACAAAGGCTGTACAAATTGGGTACCTGTCTGGACAAGACCTGTAAGGTTTTACATACCTGTGTTTGGAAATGTCTCCAGGTTGGGTTCCCTGGGCATCAGTGTCCCAGCCTGTATGGCGGGCAAGGCAGCATTGCTTCCTGCTTCACAATGAAGCCCCAGATTGGTCCTTGTGCTCCCAGCACACTGCTCATCTGCAACCCTAGGCTCATGTACTAGTGCATACCCAAGTTGGGTTCCAAGATTGGACCATCATGAGTCTTCCACGCTGGCTGTTGGCTAATCGCTGGAGGCCTTGTGCTCTCTTGGAGATCTGAACATGGGTGAGGCTGAACAGGAAGCTGGTAAGGTGGCTGTCCCTTTGGGCCTGGCTTGATCATCTTAAGACAGGTCTGCCCCTGTCTCCGTCCTCAGTGGTCTCATCTGCATGATGAGAAGGGAAGACTACAATAATCTCTACGGTGTGCTCCATGTTCAAACTGGTCTCTAGAAGCAGAATTTGTAGTCATTTCCTCCCTCTCTTTTCCCAGGCATTCACGGAAGCATTCCAGAGAGCTATGTTCAGGAATCGTTCTCTGGTGGTGGTGGTGGTGGTGGTGGTGGTGTGTGTGTGTGCAAGGAGCTGGATATAGATAGCTAATGGGTGGTCATTGTTTCTTTTCACCAAAATAGAAGAAAGCTAATGGTAGGGAACACCATTCTAAGGGTGAAAAGAGGGTGTTCTTAACAGGAATAAAAATTGGGAGGAATTAGGAAATTTAGAAGACAGAGCCTCTTCCTTTATAAGATTGCTTCTTCCTTCCCTCCCTTCCTTCCCTTCTTTGGCTTTTATCTCTTCTTCTCGCCTTCTTCCCCCTTTTTTTCTTTCTCTCTAGCCACTTATCTCACTTGCCATCAGTCATGTGACCCCAGGCACAGGTCAGCTTGAACAGCTGAACAAGGACAGCCACATGCTCTTTTGGTCCCATTCTTTCCCTACCTCACCCTCACATTTGACACAGATTTCTTAATTATTTAGAAAGAGAAACACTAGGATTTATGAAGTAGTGCAAATGCATGTTGACTCATGATGGTAGCATACCCTCTAGATCATAGGACCAGATGAGTATAGGACATGTTTCAGCCTCTCCTTCCTCCAGAACATCAAGATGGTTCACTCTTGGACCTGTCTTCGATCACAAGCAATGCACAAGATGCATTTCAAGATAGCTGGGACGAACATCAAGGTTACCAGGGAGAGCTGGCCCAGCTAAGGCACTATATATTTTTAAAAGAAATTCCTAATTGTCAACTGTCTCAGGAAGAAGAGTCTAGAAGATTGGGTTCTTATTCTTGCCTTTGTCCTACTGGGCTTTCATGAAAGTTCCTTTGGACAGGCAACTAAAAAAATATTTTTTAAAGTCACAAACACCTTTTAATCTTCACATTGATAGTCATCATTATCTTCCTCTACATTGCTTATGAACTGTATGATAGGCAAAGTTCTTTATAGATTAGCAATTAGGAGCCAACCTATTCCTTTCATCTATTCATCTGATGATTCTTCTCACAAATGTTGGCTATGTGCTAGGCATTAGAGGTTGAGTGCTGAACACAATAGAACTCACTGCTTTCTTCCTTATGTTTGCCATCCTGTAGAGAAGACAGATGAGGAACAAGGACTTCCAAGAGTGGTTTTGAAGACTATGAGACTGTACTGTAGCTCTGAAAGGTGGTTGGGACATCATGCTTAAGACTGTGTTGTTATATCAAGGTAGGGGCAGGGAGCATTGTGCCCATGTCTTACTTCCTAGCTTAGGGATTTCTGTCCATAGCCTTCCTTTTTTCTTTCACCTTCCTACCCTTAGCTGCTAACAACATTTTTTTTGCCATTCACTATTATTATTATTACTATGAAAAGAGCTTGGCCAATAACAAGATCTTACAGTGGCTTCCTTTAGTCAAACTAGGTGATAAATCTGAGGCCTTTTAACAATTTGGAGAAAAAGCCAAGCTGTAAACCACTCCAGACAGAATATCAGCTCTTCCTCGACTTCCTGCTTTTGCTGGCAGAGTCAGATTCCTCCTGGGGCTTCCAGCACTTGGCGTTGATGTGAGGGTAGAGAAAGCTGAAGGGAGGATGCTGTGGGTGGGAGTGTGTTTTAGTTGTATAGAAGAAGGAATAAACCAACTTTGAGGGTCTCCTATGTGCAAGAAGCCTCTGTTTTACTGTTAAGGAGGTGTAAATAGAGATGAGAAACTCCAGCACCACTTGGCTTCAGAGGGTTGTTAAGGGCAGAGGATCTAGCATTGATTCTTCCCAAAGTGCTGGGGCAGGCACCAGTAACTCGTGCTTGTAATCCTCACCACTCAGGAGGCTGAGATCTGAGGATTGTGGTTTGAAGCCAGCCTGGGCAGGAAAGTCTGTGAGACTCTTATTTCCAATTAATCACCAAAAAAGCTGGAAGCAAAGCTGTGTCTCAAGTGGTAGAGTACTAGGCTTAAGCAAAAATACTCAAGGACAGCACTCAGGCCCTGAGTTCAAGCCCCACAACTAAAAAAAAGTACTGGGAGCACACTGATTAAGTACTGGCTGTTGGGACTTCCAGCCCTGGGTTAGGCAGCAACATATTGAGGGAATCCTGGGAAGGTGATCTAGGTGTAGATGGCAATATTGATCATCATTGTAGGGCTCATAGCTCACATGACTGCTATTGTCATGTCTTCTTTTCCAGCTTGACCCTTCCTGAGCACACTCTTTAAATATGTTAGTATGGAAATCAAAGCTCTTCAAGAGGCAGTCTGACCAGGTGTTCATCACCTGGAAAATTGTCTCAGGAAGCCCTGGAGGAACTCTTTGTTGATGTGTGGTGGGTAGTTCCATATTCCAGTCAAAAATCAGGAGGCCCAGTGTGGAGGAGAAGGATCTGAGGTTGCATACCTGCCCAGCCAGGTTAGACAGCCTTATGCCTTATACCCAGTGGTCTATTTCTGTGTCTTTTAGGAAAGAGGCTTAGTTCAAGGGCTGCTCAGCTGCATTCCAAGAAGTTATAGAGCACTCAACTCCGAGGTCCTTCACACTAGAGCCTGCTCTCTTTCCTGTAGCATGGATTCATTCTCTCAGCAGCTAATCCTCTACTAGAAGCAGCCAGCCCTGACTCCAGTTTTGACAGCAGGCTTATTTGCCTTAGCATAGGACTAATAGACACTGGCACTCATGCTAATCAAGACCTGTGATGGAACATCCTGATGATTTGGGGCCCCTTCTGGATGTTGTGCCCATTGTCATTACCCAGGAAATCTCAGCGGCTCCAGCATGAGTTGTCTGGACCATTCTAGTGCTAAATTTGTCAGGGGAAGAATCCTAGGAATTCTTTAGGCTCTCGGATTCCACCTTGTTATTTTGGGGTCCAGTGAAGAAGGAGCGGAATCTATGAAATTGTATCCTGAGCTTCAACTCTGGAGCTGAGGCTGAGGCAATGCTAGCAGCTTAATAGAGAGTTGGCCCCCTCTCTTCCCCTCCCACAGCCTCCTTCCTCATTACCATGGCCACAGGAACCCACTCAGAATCCCAGGAGCCCTGTGCCAGGGGCCTCTAGGCCTCTCTGCCTCCCTCTTTGCTTCTGGGCCTCCTTTGTGTAGCTCCATCCTGGTCCCACAGAATCCCCCTCTCCACCCTTTCTACCACCTACCTTCTGCCACCCAACTTCTACGTACCCTGGAATGTAGCTACCACTTGGCTCCCTGTGGGCATCCATAGGCAAGCTTGGTAGTGGGGCCTTTCTGAGTGCTCGATCTGCCATTTGTCTTACCATTGTTGGGGACCCTGAGCTGTCTCTATGGAAGGGTAGGGTGTTATTCTCAGCCAGGCTGGGGACATACCTGTGGGCTGGTGACCCATTTGTCACCTCCTCTCTTTTAAACTGACTCCCTGTTCATGCACTAAGATCTCTGGGCACTGAGACCCTCTGGGGACACCCTACCTCATCAATGCCCAACACTGTTGGTACAAAATGTTTCATCTAGTTGAGTCCTTCAAAGGGTGATATGGCTGAAGGAGTTTAGTCCACGTAGACTGGGAACAGTACCCTTTCCAGGCCTTCCCTGACCACAGGCTTGGAGGACAGAGACCTGTTTCTGCAAAGTAGCTGTCCCTAACCACCCCAGATATCTTGACTCTGTGTCTTAGGCTGCAAGGACTAGTTTGGGGAGTACTTGGTGCCCTCTGTTTCTCAAACTGAAGAGAGCTGAGCTAATGGCTTCCAATTCTGTGATTGAAGGAATAGGCTCCAATGAGCTCTATACGAGAGTTTGAGCATACATTACTTCTGGAGGCTGAGCTTCCTCCCTGCCCTCCCCGCCCCCTACCTGTCTCCTGAATGACTGGGAGAACCTGGTCACTGTTGACAAAAGGATGGCAGGAGAGGCAGAAAGAACAGGATGGGGGCAGGGAAGGGTTTGCAGAAGAAGGAGGGAAGGAGTGCCTAATGTTTTCCAAGGAATTAGAATTCTAGAAATAAGCATAAATTACAATCAAGTTCCAGCTAATACATGCCTTGAAAGATAGATTGGCTTGTATGTTCATTGTACCCAAACTTTAATTAAATTCTTTAAAATGAAAACTTGCCCTGTATTATTCTGTTAATTGACCCAACCTGGTGAAAGAAGGCCTTGTCTGGAACTGTGGTGATTGTGTGTTAATAAAATTTATTTCTGTAGTCTTGCCCAACAATGTATTATGTATTAAAAAATGTGTGGGCTGAGAGTCAGCCGCCACAAAGTGAAAAGGAATGAAACCTCCGAAGGCTGCCCCTACCCCCTGTTATAGTAGCCAGCTTTCTGTATCCCAAACTTATCTGAGACTGCTTGAGATTATTTTTCTTTCTGGCAGCAAAGATTTGGAAGTAGTGGATAGCATGAAGGCTACACAAGTTCCTAGGGAACATGTCCATTAATTGGTGGAGATGTGACTTCTTAATGCTGATACCATTACAGATGGCTGGCAAAGAACTGGAAGCCATGGCTTTGTCTCATCTTTTATGATTCCATTCAGAGAAATTAGAGGTTGTAGCCAGCCCAGCTCTGAAACTCCATCTCCCTAACAGGCTTCAGTGAGTGATGCTGCCACGATACTTTCCAGCATATCCTGTGCTCCTGATCAGCTCCTGTCCCTCTTGGCCTTATTGTTTTTATTAGACCAGGGAGGGACAGCCAGTCTTTGGGCCTTCCATCGCCCCCCCCCAGTATTTCTGGATGCTTTCCAGTGCTGTGGGCTGCAACCTTGGGCCAGGCTAAGGAGAGAGGCTGTGTGGGGGAGCTTTGTGCCTCCTTGGCAGATAGTGCCCACTCAACCCTGCTCAGATGACCTCCATATCCTGGGATGTTACCTAGGGGTGAGGGGTAAGGATTGGCTTTGCTGGAGAAAGAAAGCAAAACAAAGCAGTTTCCTGACTTGTCAGAGAACTGTGCCCCCTTGGGCATGGCTCCTGATTCCTCGTGGGACAAGTAGGTATTTTTCAGTCACTTAGCAAATGGGCAGTGGGAACAATAAAATAAACCAACACCATGTCCTTACTTGGTAGCTATGGAGACAGAAGTACCTGAAGTCTCTTGGTAGGTGCGATGGGGGCAATGAGTACAAAGCACTGTGGGAGCTCAAGCAAGGGAATGAGTCAGCTTTCTGGTCGGCCAGCAGCTGGCACAGCAAAAGGCTTTACAGGGGGGAGCCATCAAATCTTGGCCTTAAAGGAGTAGTAAGGATTTGCCAGAGGGAGAAGTAGAGAGAATGATGGAAGGACATGGAAGCTTCCAGTAGGCTCTTGGGCCTCTGACCTTGTTCATGTTTATCTATCTGATACTCACACTGTAAAGGGTGATTTTATAACTACAGATGGGACTGGATAGTGCTGAGCCACATGAAGCCCCACTCAGGAAATCCATAGAGAGCAGGGGTGAGTGTTCTGTCACAACTGCTCAGTATTGGATATGGAGGCATGTATGCACATGCATGCATGGACAGTGTAATGGCCTGTGTCCACCTCAAACTTCATATGCTATAGCCTCAATCCTTGTCATTCTCTCTCTTTTTTTCCCATCATGGGGCTTGAACTCTGGGCCTGGGCACTGTCCCTCAGCTCTTCAGCTCAAGGCAAGCGTTCTACCACTTGAGCCACAGTGCCACTTCCAGTTTTCTGGTGGTTCATTGGAGCTAAGAGTCTCATGGACTTTCCTTCCCAGGCTGGCTTTGAACCAGATCTTAGCCTCCTGAGTAGCTAGGATTATAGGTGTGAGCCACAGGCGCCCAGTGAAATTCTAGTTTTAAAGGCTGGAACTTTGGAAAGTAATTGAGTTTAGATGAAGCCATGAGGGTAGGGGTCCTGTCTTTATAGCAGGTAAAACCAAAGCTCAGACTTTCTGTTATTAGTGAAGTCAAACAATGAGAAGGCCATCATCTGCCAGGAAGGAAGAGACTTTGTACCAGAAGCTTTTGTTACAGAAGCCTGAGTATACAGACACATACACATGTAGGGGTACCTGTGCAGCACCCTTATGTACAACTAGGCACACATGTACACACAGGCACACATACTGTATACATGCAGATGCCAATAGACAAACACAACCAGCCATGTGTCTCCATCTAGAAGCATGTCCAGGACATGTCCACATGCAAATACACCTCTCACTGATGCATGTACATGGCATAGGCACATGAACTCCCTTTACTCCAGTATCACACACCCCGCTGCTCATGGACGAGCAGTCAAAAGGCTTCACTCTATGAACAGAAGCCAAGTCTAGAACAGATTCTCAATGTCCTTTTCATTCCACAGCCTAAGACTTTGAGTATCCCTTTCAGAACAGCATGGAAAATCCTATCCTGAACTCCTAGATGAGATAGCCATTCCTGATGGAGAGGAATGAAAATCCATTCTTTTTTTTTTTTTTTTGTGGGGCTTGAACTCTGGGCCTGGGCGCTGTCCCTCAGCTCTTCAGCTCAAGG
Source organism: Dipodomys ordii (assembly GCF_000151885.1). NCBI lineage: Eukaryota > Metazoa > Chordata > Mammalia > Rodentia > Heteromyidae > Dipodomys > Dipodomys ordii. The sequence goes on from NW_012267305.1 coordinate 1,683,621, forward strand.
CGAGTGCTCTACCACTTGAGCTACAGAGCCACTTCCGGTTTTCTAGTGGTTTATTGGAGATAAGAGTCTCACGGTCTCTCCTGCCCGGGCTGGCTTTGAACCGAGATCCTCAGATCTCAGCCTCCTGAGTAGCTAGGATTACAAGTGTGAGCCACCGGCGCCCGGCTGAAAATCCATTCTTTTATCTCTGCTTATACCTTCTCCCCTCCACCCCCCATCCCCCAGCACACCCACTCCTGGTGTGCCAGGAAAGGGATGCATGTAAAGGCAGAGGAGGCAGCAATTGCAATCTTACTAGTACAGAGAAGATAGCTTCAAATGTGGCCTGTGGGAAAGTCCCTTGGGCTGTGTGTGTGCATATGTGTGTGTGTGTATGTGTGTGTGTGTATGTGTGTATGTGTGTGTGCATGAGAGATTGTAACTGTGCATCATGGGTATATATGTGCGTTCTGTGCGAGAGCTTACGCAACATGTGTTTTGCTTGTGTGCCTGTGTGTGAACTGCAGGTGACAATTCTTGTTGGGCTCCTTTGCAGACACAGCCACTGCCAGCGGCCACCAGGGTCCATGCTGTTGCAGGTATCATAAAATGAGTGTTGGGCAGCTCAGGGGGAAGTAATGAAAATATATTGGGACCCCAGAGCCCATTGGTGGAGCTAGGGATTGGGCACAGTAGAAGAGAATAGGCAGTAGGTAATCAAGTGTGTTCCTTGTTATCTTTTCTTCTAGCAGTGGATATGTAGAGGATGCTGGGAGGTAATGGTGATGCTTGCTGGTCTTCATGAGCCTCTTTTTCTGAGGCAAGGCCTCTTGAGGGTAGTACCAGGGCTGGTCCTCAGAAGAGGTGACTGGGAGCACCCATATTACCTCTGCATAGTTCTTGGGTCCCAGTTGGTAGTTATGAGCTGTCTTCACATCATCTGGAGTCTCCTGTAGATCTTTTGCCTGTTTGATGTCCCATCTTTCTTCAACTCCCCACCCAGTAACTGTGACTTCAGCTTTGAAAAGCTGCCTTCTTTGTCCCTGCCAGTTTGCCTGGCCTTCTGGGGTCCACATGTTTGTCTCTGTCTGAGGTCCTGAGAGCTTCCTGCCTCTTTCCTTTGTTCTACCCACCTCATCATTACCCCCAGTCAGTCTTGCGTACAAAGTATCTGCCTGCTAATTTTAACCAATTTTGGTCCCTTCCATTTTACAACCAGGGAAACAGCATCAGAGATGGGGCATGGCTACTCCAAGATCACTCAGCAAGGATGACCTGACTCCTGGTGTTTCTGAACCTTGGGATGTCAGGTTCCCACATGCACACAGGTTTATGGAAGGAGAGAAGAGTTCAGGATGTCCTGAATCCAGACCTGAAGCATGGAAGTGAAGTAGCAGATGGGGCAGAACTCGACACGTCAGACTTTCCTTTCACACAGTTTTGGCCCAGTGAATCCAGTTCTGTGACCACAGCTGCTTCAACTAAGGGGAATCTAAAATGAGGACAGGCAATGGCCCATGGAGGAGGCCCCAGGTGATGACCACCCCACACAGAAGCTGCATCTGGAACTGGATCAGGGAGGCTGGAGGCCCTGGTAGACACCCAGGCCCTGCTGGCTGCTGGCTGCTGGCTGCAGCACTGCCAACCCCCGAATGTCTCAATTGGATGATGGGGGTGGTGGAAAGCACAATTTATGCTGGGAGTGGAAGCCTAGGCTCCATGCAACTCTATTCTTGTGTGATTCAGGGCAAGTCCATTCTCTTCTCTGGGCCACAGCCTCCACATCTTAAGAACTTATGAAGAATAGGTAAACTAGTGCTCTCTTTGATAAACAGAAGAGGATAAAATTTGAGAACTAGGAGGTATCTGTTTAGTAAACCAAGTGCCAACTCTGTCCAGGCTCCATCCTGGGGTCACAGCATGGGCATTTGGGCCATGAACATGACCAGCTTGTTCTTCTAGCCAGGGAGCTAGAATCAACAGAGTTGAACATAATAGGAGAACACTAAGGGTCCTCTGACTCTGAGTAAATCCCTGTGGTCACAGACTTACTGCTAGACCTACTCAAGAATTGGGACCCCATGGTGACACTGGAGGTCCCAGAGAGAGAAAGAAAAGATACACTGAGTAAAAGTGATGTTAAGTATTCCCCAGAGCCTGAGGATCTGTTGCCAAGCCACATGATTCAATATGATCTCCCCAGGTTGAGAACTAGAATTTAAGCCCATCTGAAAAGTTCTTTCACTATAGAAAACTTCTGGCTTAAGATCTTCTACTACTGACTCCGACCCTTCTTATAAGATGGTACAGGAAGGGGAGAGTTAGGAGCAGGACATGTAAAGACAGAAGCAAGAGGCTGCAGTGATTTCAGGAAGGGCTACAAACCAAGGAACACAGGTGGCCTTAAGTGCTGGAATGGGCAAAGAAACAGATCCCCCCCACTTGGAGCCTCCAAGAAGGAGTGAAACCTGCTGGTGCCCCGATTTTAGCTTAGTGTGACCCACTTCAGACTTTGTATGCAGAACAGCAAGGGCATAATGTGTGTGTTGTTTCAAGCCACCAAGGTAGTGATGATTAGAAAACTAATACGGGACTAGAAAATTAATTCAGAAAGGAATTGGCTCTTGTGCCCTGGCCCTTCTGCCCTACATGGAGGCTCTTCCAGCATTGCATTGGTCTCGTTTGGACCCTGCGGGATGGGGGAAGCTGTTAACATACTGTCCATTTGGCATATTAGACTCATGTGAGCATGGATTGCCTCTGTTTACCCGGTGAGGATTGGTCTCTCTGGGCCTGCTTGACTGTGGCCATTCGCTTCCTGACAACCACTGGGGGAAGGGAACTGCCCAATTGGGGGGAAATTCACCAGTAGCCTTTCCAGAGCAGGGGAGAAAGAACTGGTCTGGATCAGGTTGGGCTCACTTCCATCACTGACTCCCCCAGAACCCTGGAGGCTAGTCTGGGCATCACAGTCCTCCAGTGGCCTCTTCCCTAGCACTGATACCATTTCTAGCATCCCTACCTTGGCATTGGTCCAAACCAGGGCCGAAATGTTTCCAGGGGCAGCATACTCATGGAACTGCCATGTCTGTGGGGCTTGTAAGTACATTCTATTTTTTTAAATCAAGGAATTATTGAACATCTGTGCTCTCAGGCCCTAGCAGACCTGAGCATAGGGTCTCAGAGAAGGACAGAGCTTTTGCCAAAAGTCAGTCAACTGAGTCAATGTCACATTACAGTAGAGCCTGAGGCTTCGGATTGCCAGCAGCTGGGTTCTCTGTTAGCCAAGACCATTGGCCCTGATTTAAAAGCCAAGTAGCCAAAGAGACCTGGTTCAACAACAGGTGCAAGGAGCCCCCAATTAGCCTGCTGGCTCAGTAGCCTGTGTGACAAGTGAAAGTCTTCACTGGACCTTTGTAAGATGTATGTTACCTACCACTGATCCAAGAAGTCTCACTCATCAGCTACTTGGATTAGTCTGAGATAGAGGCCATGGCTAAGATTTCAGACTGCTATATGGATTGTCTTCCCCATTAGTTGGTACATCGACAGGGAAAACAGCCATAGCAGGGGAGAGATGTTTGTCCAGAAAGCAGGGGAAGCAAGTAGGGACAGGTGCTACCCCATCTGCGCCCTGCCCTTTGGGTGCCAAGGACCTTTCTAGAAGCTTCTAGATGTAGGAGAGTCCTGATGTTATAGAAAGTAGTTCTACTACCTCTGTCTTCCCTCCAGGACTCTAGTTCCATCCTTAGGAGCCTTTGAACTCCAGTGAACCCTAGTGAGTTAGAGAGAGCAGAGATTATACTGCTTCCAGCAAGAATTCAGATTCTAGTGGAGAAGAGGTAGATATAGGACCTGTGGCACTCCAGATACTATGTATCACCAAGAATCTTGAGTTGCAGCTTCAAAGCCTTGTAATGCCACCCAAAACCCTGAGGTAGACCTTTTCCCCCTATTCCACAACTGATGAACATTAGGCTGACAACACTTTATCTCATGTTTCTTGAGTGGAAAGGAGCTGACTGGAGAGGGAAAAATCCAAAGACCAGTGGCTAAGCCATGTACTGGATAGGTCACTACCCTCTGAGGACCAATTGTCTCTGAACCACTTGTTGAGATTTCTCAATGATTTGCATTTTCATTTGCGAGACAGTGAATCTTTATTTCTGATTGATCTTCAATATATTTTCTCTATTGCAAAGTAGTTAATGGTCTGTAAACACATTTTTAAATGCACCTGGGAGCTATTTCATCAGAGCGATCTTTTTATTTTTATTCCAATGTGGTAGTTCCCCAAGTATGGTTCATAGATCAACAGTGTTAGGATCACCTAGGGCACAGCACATGGATTCAAGCCAATTCTGGGAGCAGAGCCCAGCCAAGACTGATGACATAATTTGTGGGGCCCAAAGAAAAATGAAAATCTGGGGCCCTTTCTGGAAAATGTCTTACAAATTTTAAGATGATTACATCAGAGCATTAAACGAAGTGGGGGATGTGCTGTGCACGAGCCCCATGAGACTGCCCAGGTGGCACACGCATGAAGTCAGCCTTCTGCCCATCAACTGTCTTTCCACAGTGCTCCAAGTCATTCTGATGACTGCAGAAGGGTGAAGACGGCAGCACTGCGCTTTCAATTTCAAAGTAATACCCATTTGCATAGAAAGTCTAGGAAATGTAAACATACGCATGAATATTAATTTAAAATGAACCACAATTGTTCTCACTACCCTCTCCTCTTCAGGATGACATCTTTAATACTTGTCAAGTTTCTTTAACAGTTTGATTTATTTTGCAGCATTGAGGATGGCATCCAGGGCCTTGTGCAGGCTACAAGTGATCGGCCATTGAGCTACCCCCTCCCCACAGTCCTGAACACCTTCATTTATGATAGTTACCTATCAGTGTCAGCCACCTTTGCCCCTCTTGTCCTCTGCACACACCTCCTGCCCCACTGCTGTGGCATGCTGTTCACCTCAGCCACACCAGCTGTCCTCTACTTCCTGTCCCAGAGCCATTTAATTACAACAGCCTACTTAGCCATTCTTGGCATATGTGCGGACCTGGAAGCAGGAGAGTCAACTTGCACTGGGGCATCCTTCGATGAAGAGATCAATATTCTCATCCATTCTCTTGGCAGACATTTTCAAGGTACATTGTATAGAGTCCTTAGATGACCCCATGTGATCTGAGTCATAATTGCATCTAGCAGCACAATAATGTACCTGGGATTGGCTTTTCCCTCTTTCAGGTGCAGTTTTCCCTGGTTGTTCCCTCCCATTCTGTGCATCCCCTTCCCTAAAGAAACTTGTCTCAGACTCTCCTTTGAGGAGAAATACAAGCTAAGATGATACTCTTCTAATTAGTGAGTGGAGCATTGTTAGCTTAGCTACTTCCACTTGTTGGGAACGTTAGATCCCAGCTCTCCTCTCTTGTATGCTGAAGCATAACTTATTTGCTGTAACAGTTATTGATATATCCATGGACTTCCTAGCACAGAATTCTAGAGACAGAATTCAGGGGCCAAATGCTGAGCATTGTTCTAGTCTCAGTCTTGTCATGTTTAAAGGAGAAGATGTCAGCTCCTGACTAACCAGGGAAGATGTACTTGACAGAAGGAAACACTTAGCCAAGTTTTTCTGGTCTAGAAGTGTAGGAGACACAGCCTGGGCACACCATCCACTGAGAATAAGTGGAAGAGCAATTCCTGGAGCAGGGGACACAGATATTGGCATGGGGGGTTTCTTGGACAGCCACAATGAAATACCAAACAGTAGCTTAAACAACAGAGCTTCATTGTCTCCCTCCTGGAGGATAAAAGCCTGAGACCAGGACTGGTTCCTAATGAGGGTCATCAAACAGTGCATCCCTTTCCTTTCCTCTAGCTTCTAATAGTTTCCATCAACATCACCTCTCCCTTGGTTTTCACACTCTCCTTGTGCATCTGTGTTTAAACTTGTCAGATATGAGGACACTGCTCATACTGCACTAATGGTACACTCGGTTCCAATAGGACCTCCTCTTAACCAATTTTTAACAACTGCAATGATTATATTTCAAAATAAACTCCCATTCTGAGAGACCTGGGATTAGGATTTTTATACATGAACTGGGAGGCGATCAATTCAATTTCTAACAACCCGGACCACATAGTAGGGTCAGGTCCCTCCAAGGGGTCAGAGGAAGCAATTGGAAAAGAGCCATAGTTCCTGTGTGGAACAAGGTGTAGACTTGTCCCAAAGTCCCAGTGCTGTGAACTAGGGTCCTAATGCTGGTAGGCTAGCACAAGTTCCCTTGAATGCAAGATCCCCAGAGAGACAAGAGGGAGCATGCATTAGAGCCTGCCTAACTCAGATTCTCATTTTTCCCAGAGGAAACAGACCCAATGAAAGCAAATGCTTGCCTATCACAGAACTAGGAAGTGGCAGTCAGGGCTGGGAGAAGTTACTCTACACATATATGCATATTTTGTGGTTGAATGTCTCCTTACTTTTCTTTTTTTTGTATTTTTTATTGTAAAAATGCCGTACAGAGGGGTTACAGTTACATGAGCAAGGTAATGAGTACATTTCCTATTGAGCATTGTTGCCTCCTCCTTTGTTTTCCCCCTACCATCCCTTCCCTCCCTACCTCCACAGCTACCTCCCTACCCCCACCCCCAAAGCTGTAAAGTTCGTTTTCAACAGTGTTGTGTACATCTCATTGTTATAATGGGTATCTCATTGTTACAATGGGTGTCTCCTTCCTTTTCTTAACACATATGCTCACATCAGTGAAATTCAGCATAGACCTGAGTAGGAGATTTATTCAAGGTTGCCTAGAAAGTTAGCCATGGGCAAGCTCTGTGCTTCTTCATGCGCTTCTGTGTGTAACGGCAAGCCCTCAATTCTATAGCATATTCCATACTCATTTTAGTACTATGGTACCCAATTATAATATCTTGCCTCAAACTTGGCAAATGCTGAATGCAACCAACTTAAAGTGTAGTAGGGCTCAGGGCCTTTACTGTGTTATGCACATGGGAATTGTCTAAGAAAGCTGGAGTATACAGAACTTTTCACGTGCTTTGATCTCAGAGGGCTTTTTATCTGTTACTCTGGTTGGCTTTACTTGAGACCCCTGGGATGGGCCTCTGAAAGTCTTGAGAGACTAGAAGCCTCTCCAGGGCAGAAAATAGAGTAGAATGTGGCTTGGGAGCCTTCTGCTCAAGTGATGTGGAGATGAAGCAAGAAGGGAGTGGGAAGGCAGAGGTTTATTGGTCCAATCCTGTCTGCTGCGGACTCCAGAACTAGAACCATTTGCAGCCTCAGAAGAAGCATTCAAAACTTTTCTTGATAGTACCCATTAAAATACCTCTGATTTCTTCTGAGGTGCGGTCTTGTCATATCTCCCTACCCCCCCCCCAGAAACAGCTGGGCTTCTTTTCTGTACAGCCACACCTACTGTAGTGCTTAATAGCACGTGCACCAGTCATCAGCCAAGAAAAATATGGGGACTACTCAGGCCAATTTCCTCTCTTCATGACAGAGCTCAGTGTTTCCAAAAGAGCCTGAGACTTTCCACCCGAAAAGAAGATTGGGAGGACTGTAATGGTCTTCGTATCAGTTGTCAAGGAAAAGTGAGGGCTGGCTTTGCCCTAGTACCTGCAGCCTGTTCTGGTGGTTTATCTCTGCTCCTGGACCCTTTGTGAAAAAGGCCAGTGGTGGGAAAGGAAGAATGTCTCTCCAGCAGTTCCTAGAACAACCAGACTCTGTGGGCTGACACGGAGATTTCAGGGTCAGTAAGGCAAACATATGGAAGGGGACATGTCCATCTGACACAACTTATTTCCCTGGCGGAGGACAAGTGTGTTTTTGAAAGAACTTCAGCTATAGTGTGAGATGTGCAATCCCAGGTGGGGGTGGGTAATGATTTCCACCCTGCTAAGGCAGAGAAAACCAAGGCAGGAATCCCAATGATTGGCTGACCTTTACACAAGGCTCTGAGTGCATCTGGTGGCAAATATTCTCTGATGTTGCTGCTCATGTCTCACCTCCCAGAGTACCTCTAGGATGTAGTTTCAGTAGATTTAAATAGGCATTACAAGCATTATTCACCATAGCTAAGATATGGAAACAACCCAGATGCCCCTCAGTAGATGAATGGATCAAGAAATGTGTTTTACACACACACACACACACACACACACACACACACACACACACAATGCAAATCTATGCCTCCATCAAAAAGAATGACACCACTCTATTTGTTAGGAAATGGAAAGACTTGGAAAAAATTATATTAAGTGAAATAAGCCAGACCCAAAAAAACATAGGTCCCACAGTTTTCCTTATTTGCAATAACTAGTACATGTCTAGGAAAAGCAGAAAAGGTCAAAAGCTACTCACATATGACCATATAAGATGATGTTAAGTGAAATGATAGGGACACAAGTTTTTTTTTTCTTGGCATTGTTTTTAATGTACTTATAATGTACTAAGTGATTTTTTGTTTCTTTTATATATTCTTTCCCCATGGTATAACTCCTGTTTTCACTGTATTTGATTCCAATGCCTTGCATCTTGTATATACACTTTTCTAATTTGGGGAAGGGAAGGAAAAAAAACCCAAAATGCTTAAATAGGGATACAAGGTTGACCCATTGTCACAATGAGTTGTACAAGACACTATGTTGAAAATGAACTTTACAATTTGGTGGGGGGAGGAGTTGTGCAGGTGGGGAGGGAAAGGATGGTAGGGGAAAATAACCCCTCTGTACACTATTTTTACAATAAAATATATATTGAAAAAAAGGCATTGTACAACATTTCAATGTGAAACCATTAGGCACCGATTGAGATCCAGTTGTCTAATGGGATCATTGTGTAAGGCCTACGTGGTAGGTATTTCCTCCCTTTTGTACATGGAAATTGGGCAAGAGAAGGGAAACATTTTATTCAACAGTACACAGCTCATCAATGGCCAGGCTCCACCAGACTCTCAGAAACATTGCTTCTGTCAGCTAAAGAGGAGCCTCAAATTTGTTCCACTTAGTTGGTAAGGAGAGGGGGAAGGAGGCAGTCAAAGGGGCTGCAGGCCCTGACAAATATCCCAGATCTCTCTTCTTCCCTCAGTGCTCAAGGACAAAGTAGAAGCCAAACAGTCAAAGAGGGCCTACCATCAGCCTTCAGGTCACCTGTCACTGGAATTTAGGTGCCATAGAAAAGGTCATTAGCTCAGTGACTTTCTGTTCTCTGCAGTGCCAGAGCAGATATAGTGTGGATTCGGGGGAGTGAGGTAGGGAAAGGATGGGAAAGTCTAACTATCCTCAGAGGGCATGATAAAATAAATGTATCCTGAGTTTGGCAGAATATTCTGTTTTACTCATGAAGCACCTGGCCCAAAATAGAGTGAGAAGTCTTACATGTGGACAGCCAGAGGGCTTAGAAAGTGAGAAATATAAAACACTTCAGCCACATTTCCAAGCTCAACATCAAGTGGGAGACTTATGTAATTGTCACTTAGTCATACTATTAAGTATACAAATTGTCAGGCTGATAATAGAGCAGAGGAGAGAGGAAGAGCATGGTCCTATCTTCTAGCCCCTCAGGGCTTGAGTGGTTGGGACAAATCCTCTTACAGAGGAAATGTCTGCCAAAGAAACTTCCCACTTCCTTACCAGGGCAATGCACTTCCAGTCTTTATTTTTATTTCAGTCCCAAAGTGTCAACTCTTCCTACTCTGTTACTAGTCTAATGGGCACCTCATCTCAGATGCTTTTTCTTTTTTTTTGCCAGTACTGGGGATTGAACTTAGAGCCTTCCACTCTCATTTGGTTTTCTTGTTCAAGGCTAGTTCTATCCCCTTGAGCTCAACCTCCATTTCCAGCTTTTTTGCTAGTTAATTGGAGATAAGAGTCTCACAGACTTTTCTGTCTGGGCTGGCTTTGGACCCTAATCCTCAGATCTCAGATCTCAGTCTTTGAGTAGCTAAGATTTCAGGCATGAGTTACCAGTACATTTTCTCTTAACACCCTGACACATCTTTAGATTCATACCAGTAACCACTTCTTCTAGACCATCTTCAGATGGTGAATATGTACACACACACTCACACACACACACATTCAGGATCAGAGATAGAGACAGGGAGATAAGAGAGGTCATATAAAAGGAAGAGTATATCTGTATGAGAAGTAAGTCAATGAGCCAATGAGAGTGAGTGATAGTGTGAAACCAAACATGGTGTCAGAGAGAGGGGAGGGTGAGGAGGGAAGGTAGGTTTGGTTACACTGAGGGTGAGAGTAGAGGTGAACACGTTGGGAGAACAATGAAGTCCCTTTCTCTATTTCAGAGGGAAGCTACACTCTCAGAAGTGGAAGTAGTAAGAAGGAAGTACAGGCAGATAAGAGGTCTAGCTTCATGGAAACCACACCTCTACCCTTCTTTGCTGACTGAAGCCTGGCTAAGGTTATGTCTTTGTGCTCAACAAGCATTGCTTCCAATCTTAGGCAGCAGCAGAAGCAGTGATATTGGTCTGGAGGACCCCAGACTACAGAGGCACACATGGTTTACCTTTTGCTCTGAGATCTGCCAATGACTGAGGACCTGTTGGGGACCCCTTAGTAAGCCTGGAAACTCCCTCCCCTCATTCAGAAGCTCTATATGCTGGTGATACTAGGCATCTCTAGCCTTGCTGAAAACTTTGGTGTTATTTTTTTGTCATGTTGTCTTCCCAAGCATTGTACTCCCATCCATCTTTCTGTGTGACAAATCACACACTACCTCCCACATTCCCCCAAGGGTTACAAATCTCTTCCCCCTTTATTCTTCAAAAGAAATTTGCTTTTATCTAATTTAACCCTTCATTATTTCTCTTTTTCTAATTACTTAAGCAAGCTTGTAAGGGAAATTCAGGCAAAACCCAGAAGCATAAACAATGAAAACAAGGAGAAAACCTTCCAGAATCCCTTCTTCCAGAAATTCCTGCACTTAACATTTTGTCATATTTTTGTACATCACATGCGTATTGTATCTACAAATTCTTACTGTGATGGTTTTTTCGTTATTTTTTTTTGGGGGGGGGTCCGGTCGTGGGGCCTGAACTCTAGGTCTGGGCTCTGTCCCTCAGCTTTTCAGCTCAAGGCTAGCACTCTACTGCTTGAGCCACAGTGCCACTTCCAGCTTTTATTGTTTTCTGCTTAACTGGTGCTGAGGAATGGACCCAGGGCCTCATGCATGCAAGGCAAGCACTCTACCACTGAGCCACCTTCCCAGCCCCTGTGATGGTTTTGAATACCATGTACCAGTTGTTTTATTGCTCTGGAAGCAGAGCAAGCCCAAGACAGTATTTGGGTACAGGTAGTTTATTTTGGGGATGTGATGGTTATTTTTATATATCAAGTTTGCTGAGTCACAATACTGAGACATTTGGTTAAATATTCCTCTAGATGCTTTTGTAATGGTGTTTTGGGATGATATTACTATTTAAACCAGTAGACTGACTTGAGTAGAGCAGAGTGGCCCAGTCAAACACAGGTGGGCCTTATCCAATCAAATGAAGACTTCAATAGAACAAAAGATTGCCTTTCCCTAGGAAAACATTGGCCTTCTTTCTCTAAGCAAGAGAATTTTGCCAACAAAGTCTTCTGACTTGATCTGCAGCATTGGCTCTTTCCTATGATTGTAGTTTACTGGCCTACTGTACAGATTTTTGGACTTGTCAGCCTCCATAATCAAGAGAATCTACCTCTCTCTCTTTCCTCTCTCATTCCTCTTTCTCTCTTTTTCTCCCTCCCTCCATTTATGCACACACAGACACAAACAATATATAATATATATAATATTATATATAATATATACATACATATAATATATACATACATATAATATATACATACATATAATATAATATATATATATATATATATATATATATATATCCTATTTGTTCTGTTTCTCTAGAGTACCCTGGTAAATATAGGAGGTAATCTCAGGAAGCAGGTATAAAAACTGCCAGCATGAGATAAGAGAAAAAAGGAGCATGAGGAACAGGGTGTGTTATTGAAGGTGGGAAGCTGGAGTATTTATCTATCAGCCCTTGGATCCATCAGCTAAGGGTTGCTCCTAAGATTATTAATGACTCTGCACTTTGGCTTGTGTTTGCAGACTGACAGAGAGAGCTTTTCTATTTGAGAAAGGCTTTGGAGCATATAGTGGAAAGATATGAATTGTGATATCCAGAGGTGAGGCTCACCATGGTGGGTGAGCAAGAGCTCACATAGATGTGCCTACTGCATTGTAGGTGAAACCAGAGCAGAAGTAATGGAAAACATTCAATATGTGCACCAACTTATAATGTCCTACATTTTTGCCCCTATTGTTGAAAATGCTTTATAATCGTTACTTTTTTTTTTTTCTGGTCGGTTGTGGGGCCTGAACTCTGGGCCTGGGTGCTGTCCCGCTAGCACTCTACCACTTGAGCCACAGTGCCACTTCCAGCTTTCTGCTGATGTGGTGCTGAGGAATCGAATCCAGGGCCTTATGCATGCAAGGCAAACAGTCTACCACTGAGCCACCTTGCCAGCCCCTAAAGTCAAAACTTTTAAACTCACAATGCTTGATGGTATAGACATATCAGTTAGATTGTTTCTATTATTTTTAATCTTCCAAATAATACTGTGGTGAACACTCCTTATATTTATTTACCTGCCCTGCCATTACAAATACTACAGCTGAGTGGTTAAAACTTCAGAACTAATCACAGTTCTAGAGGTTGACATCCAGGTCAAGATGTTGGCAAGGGCAAGGTCAGTTTCTCTTGAGGCCTTACAATTTGAATTTCAGATGTCCATTTTTCCCTGTCTTCATATGTTTTTCTGTAAGTGTGTGTGTGTCTGTGTGTGTGTGTGTGTGTGTGTGAGAGAGAGAGAGAGAGAGAGAGAGAGAGAGAGAGAGAGAGAGAGAGAGGGGTGGGGGAGAGGGAGAAGGAAAGAGGGAGAGGTAGATAAAATAATCTCTTCTTACAAGGACAAAAGTCCACTCTAATGACTTCACTTTAACTTTACTATTTCTTTGAGATCTTATTTCAAAATACATTTTAAGGCACTGGGAGTTAGGCTTCAACATATGAATTTGAGGGAGGAGGTCATAGTTTGGTCCATTAATTCCCTAAGTACATAGTTTTGTATATTAGACTATTTTCTCATCCGACATGAGCTAGAACTAGTTGTTTTGGAGTCTGCTTCTCCCACTTGATTAATCTACTGAAGCACAGGAACTGAGTGTGATTTAACCTAGATTCCCCAGGTCCAGCTTTGAGCTACTGTTAAATAGCTTTGTGGACATTAACCATATTACCACCACTGACCACTGATGTTGATGGAATGCTTGCCAAATGATAGATACTTTATAGACTTTGGTTCTCTCTTTTTAGTAAAAACGAAGTATTTCTTATGTACCCGTAATTAATGGGTAGTCTCTTGACACTGACCACATGTTTATACCCCTTTACTCTCCCCCATTATAATATATTGTCTTAACTGTTAAGACAGTTATAACAGGAGAGGGTAAAGGGGCATAACATCAAAGAGCATTATTATGATTTTTGCTGTAACTGTCAACATAATTCAGACAACCCAAGAAGAACCGGAAAGCTTAATGTCTTTACCCATAATATTTTTACTCTTTGTGTTGTTCCTGATGTTCCCAGATTTCTTCTTTGATCATTTCCTTTCTGTTTAGAGAACTTCCTTTAGTTATTCTTTTTGGATAGGAATATTGGCAACATATTCTCTTTGTTGTCCTTCAGAAGGATATTTTTCTAGATATAGATTTTTGGATAGAGAGTTCTTGAAAAATGTGCCACTTCCTTTTGGCTTCTGTGGTTTTTGATGAGAAATATGCAGTGATTAAAATGGCCTTTTCCTTTAAAGGGAAGGTGTCATTGTGCATGCAAGATTTTTTTTCTTTACTCTTTAGGAGTTTGTGATTATTTTGGCAAATATATTGAGATATATATCTGTATCTATCTACATATCATCTATCTGAACACATACACACATACATACACATATAATCTTGTTTAGGGTTCACAGAGCCTCCTGAAATTGTAATTTTTGACATACTTGAAAACTTTCAGACATTATTTCTCCAAGCACATTTTCTTTTTCTTTTTTATTTCGGTTGTGGGGTTTGAACTCTGGGCTTGGACACTGTCCTTCAGCTCTTCAGCTCAAGGCAAGTGCTCTAGCACCTCAGCTACAGTGACATTCCAGTGCTCTGGTGGTTTATTGGAGATAAGAATCTCACAGACATTCTTGCCCAGGCTGGCTTTGAACTGTGATCCTCAGAACTCAGCCTCCTGAGTAGCTAGGATCATAGGCGTGAGCCACGAGCGCCTGGCTGCCAAGTACATTTTCAAGTCCTGTTATCCTTATTCCCAGGACTTTGATAATATGAATGTTAATTTTTCATTATGATCTCGCAGGTTCCTGAGGCTCTGTTCATTTTTTAGTCAAATTTCCTTTTATTTTTCAGATTGAGTAAATTCTATCATTCTGCCTACAAGTTCACTGATTATGCTTCTGTTGTCTGTAACATACTATTGAGTACATCAAGAGAAAAATTCATTTCTGTGATCAATTTGTTCATATCTAAAATTACCATTTAGTTCTTTTTCATATCTCCCATTTCTTTGCTAAGATCACCTTTTTTCATTACAAGCATGTTTATAATTGATTGTTGAAGCATTTTTTATGACAGCTGCTTTCAAGTTCTTGTTAGATAATACCAACATTTGATTTGTCTCCGTGTTTGTACCTGTGGATTGTCTTTTCCCATTCAATTTGTGACTTTCCTAGTTCTTGACATGATAAATGATTTTGATTATATCTTGGATATTGTAGGTATTTTGTTATTAGACATTGTAGTGTATTTAAATCTTCTGTTAGAACAGGGCTTATCTGACACCATTTGTTGAGTAAGGAGAACAGCTGTCTTGTGTAGTCTGGGGTATAAGAGGCAAAACAAAAGCCCACAGACCCCACCACTGCATTGTATCTTGGTCCCCAATTTCTTCTCCTGACCTTTTTATGTTTGCTTTATATGTGGTGTGCGTGTGTACTTAAGAAAATAGAAGTGTGTCTCCTTTATCTTGCGCCAGGTAGATTTTTTTCTCTTTTAATCCTTATAACAATCTGGTGAAGCAGGTACTAATGTTATCTCTGTTTTACAGAAGAAGTAATTGAGACTCAGGGAGGTCACCCAGATACCAAGTGCTAAAGACTAGACTAAATCAGAAGACTAGCCATGGATCTCTGGTGCAGTTTATTCTCGGATATAAAACACATCTCCAGCCCCAGGAAAACACTATAAAGCATACCAAGCGATGGTCATCTTATCATCTGGAGCATTAAAGAAAGAAAAATGTGCTGGACTCAGTGTCAGAAAAATGGGCTAGCATGGGAAGTAAGTGACAGTCTGAAATCAAGGAAGGTTGGTCTGTAACATGGTGTCTCATGGTGGGCAATGACTTTGCTTGCCCTCACAGGGAAGTGATTAGAAACATCTTGCATGCCCAATTTTGTGGCTGGCATGTCACTTATTTGGATTTTTCTGTAAATAGTCCTCATTTACAAGCCGGAAAGACAGGAATAAGCCGATGATATTTCCAAGAACCTGACAAGTGGCAGCATGCCTAGCTCCCTCTCTTGGTCAGTGGTAGGCAGATTGAGAGGGATGCTGAGAAGCGTGCAAGGCTGACCTGTGGCATTCCTTGCCTGTTTAAGTTGCTAGAAGCATTTCTTGATGGCTTTTCTCATCAGACTCAACTTCTGTCACTGTTATCATCCCAGTTTATAGATGAGGACTCTGAGGCCCAGAGAAGGGAAGTGACTCGCTACAAGTTTTACAGCTCCCTTCAAAGCTTCAGTTATGAATCACCAGCAACTAGCTCAGTGGCTGGTACAGAGGTAAGGCAGAACTTTCTGTTTTCCTTATATTCCTGACTCACTTGTGGGTGGGTTCCAGGGGAGGCTGGAACGTACCGTAGACTCTCAGCTCTTACTTGTGTATGGAAAGCCAAGCTTGGGAGGTAGATAGAAACAATGAAGGGGAAACCTACTATAACCAGCTTACCTGACTTTGAAGCTTGCTGACACCTGCGCCCTTACCGTGGATGGCCCAAGGCTTGGCATTAGTAAGAAAGAGCATAGTTGAACTAACAGTGGAGTCTCTCAGCTATAGGAGGAATCTGTAGCTACCTGCTTCAAATGCTTAGAAAATGTCTCGTGGGGATGGCCCCTTAGCAACTAGCTCTCCTACTTGCTGCCCTTTGAATGGGATCAACCTGGTGACTTCATACTAATTACAAGCCTTCAATTACAGGGCCCCAGACAGCGGCTGAACAGACATATCTCGTGTCACATCTTATAAGAGGCAGCTGATCTCATATATGTGCTGCTAAATAGAAATATTGCTATCGGATAAGGTTCATAATAAACTACTGCTTAGTCTGAGCAGGGAACTTCTCAGGAAACTGGAGGAAGACAATTCATCTGGTTCCTCCACAATGAGCCTCTAGGTAGCATCCAGTAACCGTAGCAATTTGTTGTATAATCTCTCTCTCTCTCTCTCTCTCTCTCACACACACACACACACACACACACACCAGATCTCTGATGTTTTTCTTCATAACCAGGTAAGAAGAAACTATTTTACAGCATTATGGAATGACTATGTAGTTATGAGACTCATTGTATGTCCATGGTACCTTTGGCAAGGTGGGCACTGCAGAGCTGAGGGAAGAAACTATCTTCACTTGAGTGGCCACCAAGGTTTGTCTGGAAGTAGGGAAGACAGCAGGACTCATATTGCTCACCAAATAAGTCAGGATCTTCTCTCTGCTAACCTAGCATTAACTCATTGATAGGACTCTAGAAACAAGGAAGATGGGACCTCTGGGTGGCAGCCAGGTTGGTGTGGCAGTGTGGAAGATTGAAATGACCCTCACAATCTACTGACCCTGATTCTGTGGGTGTGGCAATTGAAGCTTGGGATAAACTGATCATGTCTACTGGTCCAAGGAAATTCTGACTCTGGAAGTCTGTGTGATGAGAAGCCTGGGAGATGTTTGGCTTTGTGATGCCAGCAGAGCCTCAGCGATCCAAGTCTGCATCACCTTTATGCAGGTTAATATGTAACCTCTTGGCCTGGAATGTTCTGCTAGTGCCTAATTAAGTTACCGGCCACTAAGCATAAAACCACTGCCAGAACTTGCCTATAAATACAGGGCCTTCTTGAACCTTCATTACCCACTACCAGAGTATATGAATTTTGTTTGTTTATAAGCCTCCTATGAAAGTTTGTATAGTAGCCTGTAACTGACTGTCCATCTGACTGTGGCTGTATTCCTGCGACTTTCGCATTTCCTTCTCCTCTCTATGTGTCTAATATCCCTCTTATGTGGACTCTCATAATTATATTCACAGCCTGTCTGGATAATCTATGATAATATCCCTATCTCATGATCCTAAAATCAATCACACCTTTTGCCTCGTAAGGTAATGTTCACAGGTGTTGGAGACCAGAGCCTGGTCTTTTGGGGGAAAACAATTCAGCCTACTGCAGCTGATTCAGGCTTTTGCTAGTTCTTGGAGGGGGTGTAGAGGGGAATTGCTTCCAGACAGAGGCATTCTGGAGCTATAAACAGGTGGGTATTGCTGGAATGGAGGAGCTCAGGTCGGGATGGGGTGCTATACAACTGTACAAGAAGCTGAGAGAGTGCTGTGACCTGGGGTCAGAATCCATGGTGGACTCCTCTCTGGGTCTTACATCAAAAAGCCTCATCTGGAAGAAAGGCTCAGACAGGCTCAGAATGAGGCAGAGGAAGGAGGGAAAGATGGGTGGATGGACTGGATAGACAGAAAATGAAGAGACAACAGGACCCACAAACACCCCTTAAGGCCTTTAGCCCATCCATGTGTATTTCGTCAGAATTAAAATAGTGACCTTTCTGCTTGGTCAGTTTTGACCTTCCTCAATGTTACCATTTACTCCATTTGCTGATTCAGATTCAGAGCTAAAATGGTCTTTGCAAGACAATTCCCAGTCTTTGCATGCCCAGCTTGGCTGGGCAAGGGTGGACTCAGAGGACACCTGGGTGGTTGCATTGTTTTATCCCCATGGCCATCTTCAAGAGCAGCTTTCAAGAGGCTCCTCTTCCCTTTCTGGGTTGTGCTTCTTCCTGTTGAGAAGACTGACATCCTGGAAAGAGACTTCTGGAAAGAGTCTTTTGCATTGCACTCCAGAATAGCAGCCTTCTTGGCAGGAGCCAGTTGCATGTTTTTCCTCCCCCAAGAACATGTCCTGCTCTCCAGAGAGCCTTTGCGGCCTCTTGAAATCTAAACTCATAGTTGGGAGAAAGTTGTTCTCATTCTTACCTGCTCAGTTCCATGTAGACTAGTCAGTTGATCAGACCAGTCTGGCACTCCTACTTGCAGAATCTACTGCTGAAGAGCATTGTGTGCTATGAGAATGTCACATGACCACCAAACTGCACATGGCTGACCATAATGGACCGGTTCTACTTCTTAGGGCTGAGCCTGAGTGTCCGGTTGCCCATGGGAAGCAGAACATGCTTCTATAGTAGATACTCTAC
Source organism: Dipodomys ordii (assembly GCF_000151885.1). NCBI lineage: Eukaryota > Metazoa > Chordata > Mammalia > Rodentia > Heteromyidae > Dipodomys > Dipodomys ordii. The sequence continues at coordinate 1,702,239 of NW_012267305.1, forward strand.
AAATCTGTTCTTTTATTCTTTTTTCTATTTTTATTTTACTTTATTTATTTTTGTTTTTTGTTTTAAATTATGTTTAGGGACTTGTACAAGTGAGCTGCCATTTTACCAAGCAGCTTATGAATACAATGTATCTTGATCAATGTCACTCTTTTCAACATCTTCACTCGTCCCTCCAAACCCACCCCTTCAATCACTTTTCTTAATTTTGTAAGACATACATTGAATTTTTTTACTGCATTCTCCCCTTCTTCTCTTCATTCATCCACCCCTCCTTCCTTTGACCTCACCAACCACATTCAAGTACATGTTTCCTGGAAGTAGATATAGCGGAAAGAATACAGACTCTAGAGCCATACAGCTGTGTGAGTTTAGGTCAGCTACCTACTCTCTCAGAGTCCCACATTCCTCATCTGAAAATGAGGGTGTACTGGTTTCTACCTCATAGGGTTAATGTGAGAAGTGAATACGTCAGTGACTGTAAGTGAGAGGAAGGCCCTCCTCTGTCCTCCTTTTGAACTTCAGCTCTTGGCAATGAGCCCCTGGGAGAGTGAACTCCTCAGGACTGGACCCCACAAGGAGAGGTTTGAAGTCAACCACGGAGGTCTGTGGTCTGGGAAAGGGCTGAAAGGGACAGGGCAGATGTACTTATGAGGCAGGATCTGCCCATGGAACAGGTGGGCTGCTCAGAGGGATCAGAGGGAAGAGGTCACATTTCTGGTGGCCGCATTTTTGTTTCCTAGACAAACCAGGCCACTAAGCAAGTCTGTCTGTCTGTCTGTCTGTCTCTCTGTCTGTCTGTCTCTCTGTCTCTCTGTTCCTCTCTCATCTTTCTCTTTCTCTCCAATTTATTTCAAGAAATTGGCTCATGTTGATTGTGAGCTGACGTGTTGGAGATGCTCAGGGCAGACTGATGCCATCCTGGGTTAAATGCAGGAGACTAAGGTAGAAAACTCAGGTGGAGTTGTTGCTTTACAGTCTGGTAGATGAATTCTTTTCTTGGGAAGCTGCAGGGTTGGCTTTTAAGGCCTTTAACTGATTGGCTGAAACCCAATCACATTATCTTGGATTGGTAATCTCCTTTACTTAAATTAAATGATGGTCAATGTCAATCACATCCAGAAAATACCTTCATAACAACATCTAGATGGGTATTCGAGCAAACAACTGAGCCCATACAGTGGCCAACTTGACACATTACCCAGCTCAGGCATCTTCATGTTGGCCATTCCCTAATGTCCCTAGCTTTTTGCAACTTTGGTCAATAATCACATCAGACAAGTGTACTGTACCATCCAGATATCATTGTATTAGAATCTTTGGTGGCCTCTCTCTCATATCACCACCAAGTGACCAGACAAGACAAGGAAAGGATGCTGAATTCCTGTTTTCATTTAAAAAAGTCTCCATCCATCTTCCTGTGCATATTCTCCCTAAATGGAAGAGCAGAAAGTGGCAAGGGAACAGTTGGGTTCTTATGGGGCTTGGGGCTCTCCTCACCCTCTTGCATCTTACCTTGGTGAGTCATTTTCAACCTGTCTCTTGGTCTATGGCCCTTGGTAACACAGGCTGGGTTCATTTATTCTCAGTGATGCACACACTCAGTGTTTCAGACCTAGGGTATGAGAGACTTCTTGTACCTTAAGGATCAGCTTGACATTTAGAACCTCAGGGTTTTCAAAAATGTCCCTGCAGTTCACTGCCCCTTACCCTATCCACACACCACCACCATACCCCACACACTCTTAAGAAGCTTACCACATGTCATAAAGAATGTTTTCAGGCTCTCAGGGTGTCTGGATTTGGATTCTATGACAGGTGCAGTAAGCTGGGTTCCAGCTGGAGGGTACATTCCACTGGGTGAGACCGGAAGTGGACCACAGAGGACTTTTGTTTTTATATATCAGGACATGGAAAAGTGCTAGATATGGGCAAGGAGTTCTGAATGTTTTTCCACTCCCTTTTGGCAGCCAGGAACAAGTGAATCCTCTGAAAATATTTGGGACAAAAGAGTGCTGTTGAAAAACCAAGAAAGGCCCAAGTGACTTTGCACTGAGTAAGAAAAAAAATGCCTCCCCCTCCAATAGACTTATAGTGAGCTTTCAAATCCTTGAACATTACTTTTCCTAGCATAGGAAGACTTTCCGGATGGGATTGGGAATCATAAGAAATTTCCTTGCGTTATCTGGGGAGCCCCAAAGGGGATTACAAGTTGTCCCTATAAGAAAGAAGCAGAGTGACAGTTGCTACTGATACAGAAAAAAGGAAAACTAAAGATGGAGGTGGAGGTTTGAGTGATGAGGGCATAATCTAAGGACTGTCAACAGCCACAGAGGCTGGAAGAAACAAGGACCAGAATCCTTCTAAGAGCCTCTAGAGAGAAACCCTGCTTGCTTGACCTCACTAGTTCACTGGTCCCCTACACACAGACCCCAAGGCCACCATCATGACAGCACTAGGAAAAGATGTTCATTTACAAATCAATGCCATTCCCTAAGAAAGATAGTAAATAGTCTGAAAGCTCTGTTCAGGTTCAAGGCCCTCAGTTAAATCCCAGTACTGCCCAAAACAACCAACCAACAAAACAAACAAACAACCCATCTGTTGGAGCCTTGAATGTGTTGATTTTGGAGGTGGAGAAGTAGTTATAAGGTCATGATGGTAGGATCTATATGATGGGATTTGTATGCTTATAAGAAGAAACAGCACAGAGGGCAGGCAGCTAGTTAGGAGTCAGCTTGTGACCCCAGATCACATGACCATAACCATTTACCTGGGGAAAGACCCAGAGACTAGGGCTGCTTGGCTGGAGAAACACAGGGTGTGGGTGGGATTGTCAACTGTGGGCCAGCCAGGCAAGGAGAAAGGTGCACAAGTCAGCCTGTCAGATGCAATCCCTGGCACAGAGCCTTTCCAAGTTTACCTCCCTCAGGAGAACTTTCCTTCCCAGACAGAGTAAGACTCAGTTCATCTGGGAAAGGTGCCACTTCTGGCAATGAGGAGTAAGCTCTTCTGGGACCAGCTCTCACCAAAGATGATAGCTATAGACTGGACAAAACCAAACCTACACCTGAAGGCACTGGGGAACTACCCAAGCATACAGACTCTGGCAGGGCGTCAATACCTGGAACACATGGCAGCCCTGGGCAAGCTTCCCATTTGTACAGTTACTCCTATGGGCCAGCCCCACTTTGTGCCCCGAGGGATGCCTAAAGCTCCAAGGGAAACCCACAGTCTTTCTAGTGACTAGACAATCTTTCTTTTTGGTCTGAACAACAAAAAGGCAATCCCTGCTGCTGCAGAGTGATAGGGAAATCCCACAGAAGAAAGAAGCAAAATGGAGCCTTCAGACCTGTGTATGAACATAGTCTCATCTCCGCCTGAATCCTGAGCTGCGTATGTATGGGAAGTGAAAGTGAAAAAGTGAAAATTTATAGGGTTATTGTTGTTGTTGTTATTATTGCATACCTGGCCTCTCCCTGACACTGAGAACCTGCCACATTCCAGATGCAAACAAGCTTTGGCATGGATTTCACCAAAAGAATAGTGTCAGTGCAATTATGATGGTCCTAGTCATGTGGTTTGCAGGAGCATGAGTGAGGAAAAGTGAATTGAAGCTGGGAAGAAAAGAGGGAAGACCAATGGGAGTCCCTGCAATGCCCAGTTGTTGGCCTACTCCCCCACTGCCTGTGTATCCTACATGTACTGAGCTTCAGGGTTGTCTTTCTTTCTTTCTTTCTTTCTTTCCTTCCTTCCTTCCTTCCTCCTTCCTTCCTTCCTTCTTTTTTGTCTGTTGTGGGGCCTGAACTCTGGGCCTGAGCGGTGTCCCTCAGCTCTTCAACTCAAGGCGAGCGAGCACTCTCCACTTGAGCCACAACACCACTTCCGGTTTTCTAGTGGTTAATTGGAGATAAGGGTATCAGATACTTTGATACTTGGGCTGGCTTTGAACCATGATCCTCAGATCTCAGCCTCCTGAGTAGCTAGGATTATAGGAGTGAGCCACCAATGCTCGGCTCAGGGTTGGGTTTTTGGGAAGAGAAAGTAGAAGGGAGAATGGAATCATAGCTCCTGTCTCCCTCTACTCCATGGCTGGCTCTGCAGGGCCCTCTTTCTCCTGCTAGCCTTGTCCTGAGTATACATGAATCAAGGTTCCCATGTCCCTGAGCTAGCAGGGAAACCTCTGGTGGGTGGCACAAAGCTCACAGTGGAGAAAGGAAGTGAGAAATCTCACTTTCTGTGTGATTTTGTATGACAGTTCTCTTGAAGTTTGTTATCTTGTCGATGACAAGGAGATGAATAATACTTATTCTGCCTGTACTAGAATGATCAGATCCTTGAGCAAATGGTTCATACCTGTTTCAGCTCAAGCCCTGTTTGGTTGCGCTGGTAGATAATAAAGGTACCAGGAAGGGTCTGAGTGCTCTCTCTCTCTCTCTCTCTCTCTCTCTCTCTCTCTCTCTCTCTTTCCCTCTGTCACCTAAGTGGAGGCCTCTTTATGGGCTCCACTCCAGACCCAAATTCCTGAAGGATGCTCCACCAGGCCTGGGGCCTCTTGCTTATAAAATGCTGTGGTGTCTGGGAGACAAAGAAAGCAAGGAAGGAGTTACAGCTCCATGTCCTAGATCAGGTAAGTGAGGATCAGAGAGTGTCTGAGGCCATGCAACCTGCAGCTGGCTGAGCTAAGACTTGACAGTAGCCCTTTACCCTGCCCTGTTTTGCTCATTTCCCATCCTCTCCTCCAGAAATGCACTCTGCCTCACCTCTTGGAACTAAAGGACTCAAGAGACTTAAGTGCCTTTCTTCCTGCACCGTTGGACTCATACCAGTGCCAGATTTTGTTAGACAACAAAAAGGTTATAAGACTGAAATAATTGTCCTCATTCTGAAAGCAAGAGTCTTTTCAGATAACAAAATCTTGTGGGGGCCCCCAAAAGGCTCCTGCTTGCTTCTGCCCACCAGTATGGAACAAGCCCAGGTAATTGCCTCTTCTGTGTAAAGACCAATTTGTCTAGGGAAATGTGCATGGTTGATGAAATCAATTAAAACCCCAAGAGCAGTGCACAGGAAATGGAAAAGAAATTAAAGCCCTTTGCCCCACCCTGCTTTTCCAAATGGTATCCTGCTTGACCAGGTAACAATCTCTTTGCTCTTTGAGCCTGACTCCAGCTCCTCTGAAGGGGGCTGAACCCAGCCTCCCTGGCAATATCCACCTCCAGCTCCCCATTGGATCCAGGTTCCTTAACTGGGCCAACTCATGCCACAGGAACTTGCCTGGGCATCTCTGAAAAAGGAGTCTCAAGGAGCATGCCTAGCCTTGTGCTGGGCACAGGCTTACACTTCAGGGTGTAGGAAGCTGACCTGAAATTTCCTGAAGGCTCTCTGCACAGCTGGGCTGTTAAGATGACAGTGGATATCTGGAAAGAGCCAAGGGCTAGACTCTCTTACACAAATGCTGCTATGAATCAATGCTCTTACCAAAGCCACCTGATGCTGGACAAGCCCTTGAGCCCTGTCTGGCTTTTTGGGACCCTATTTGCCAGCTCCATGTTCTTTCAGGCTATAGCCCTGAGTCCTGGGATGGAGAGTGATTTGGATAGCTGAAGCTACTTAGCATAGGGTCTGTTCATTAGCATTTAGCCTTGTCTTTCTGGTCTGTTTCCCATAGCTGGGACAAAAGCCAGGCTTCCTAGCTCCTAAACTCTCTGCCTGCTGGGAGTCCTCTGCCTGTGGGGAGGTGGGCACATGAATGGCATTGTGGGAAGGGAGGTTCTGACTCTCCCCACTTGAATAGGATCAGTACTTCTCTGAACACCTCCCTTCACAGGGGACTGAGCAGCATAGAGACAAGAACATGCAAAGGCAAAGATGACCAAGATGGTCCACATAAAGAAGCAAGATCTATCTACTCTCTCCTTTCTACCCTGACTTCTGAGATTAGTCTCTGTCATCCCTTTCAGGTAGGCTTTTGCTCATCTATCAGAAGAAAGGTGGAAGATACCCATCCATACACTTGGGGCCCAGTAATCAGGGTTTTGTTTCTGGGAGTGCTCTGCAGCAAGCTGGAGAATTTCTAGAGATCCTCGGCCATTTGGTGATCGAGAGAAACCTTGGACATACTCTTGGCAAAGAATAGCACCCAAAGAATGATATGTTTGGCCAGAGGATAAATGTCTCCATCACTGTTCAAATGCCTGGGTTCTTGAAGGCACCTGAAAATTGGCGTTTTCATCTAAGAAGCTCTAGATACTAGATACAACGTGTTTTCTTAAAACTTACTTCTTACCTTCTTGAGGACACATGATTTCTAGAAAAGGTCTCAGAGTGTTCTGTTGACCTACCCTAACTAACTTTTTAAGTTTGGGAGTCCATGCTGCCTGTAGGAGGCTGAGGTTGTGCATGATTGAGAATAGCTTGCTTATTCCACAGCTATTTGACCTTGACAGAGATCTGGCTCCAGTGTGACTTGTCCTTGAAGGAATATAGATACATAAACCACATGGAAGACATCTGTCTGCTGCCCCTGCATGTGTTGGAGGCAATCCTGTATCAAAAGGAGCACATCCTTTCCATGACAAGACCTTTTGGACTCCAGGACAAAGAAAGCACATACATTTTTACTTCTGTTCCAACATTAACAGACTGAAAATGGCTAGCTTCAAATTCAGTGGGATAAGCCCTGTGATTGATTAGTGATATCTGTCAGGCCAATAGAAAGGAGGATGTTGTATGTTTAAGGGTTTTGCTATCCCTGGTCAGGGAGATATATAGAGTATGGAGGTTATGTGTCAAGGATGCAGTTAGGAGGATGGTTCTTAAAAATCTAGTGACTGTCCCAGATCATGTCACTTTGGTGTCTCAGGTTCTCAAACCATGTTCATTTTGTGGTGTAGCAGTTACTGGATAACAGTAACAAATGTTTCCGGCAGTCATGTTGCTTCCAAAAATGTCACTTGGAGCTGTGTTTTCATTGGTCATGGTAGCAGTGACTCTGGACCTCAGTGGCCTGGTGACACCAGCAGGAGATTTGAACTTTCCTGAAGGGATAAAAACTGAGTCACTACAATAAGCTGCCCTTCATTGTAACCTGCTGTGACCTCTATGTTCTGCAGTAAGTGAGGTTGAGAGTATTTCTTAGAATTGAAAGAGAATCAAAATCCTTTGAGATAAGCCATTGTTTTTCCTGATTGAAAGTCTTTCAATGAAGGCCACTACTTGTCCCTCACCTACTGACTCTGCTATGACCAGATGAGTTTGTGCTCAGAAGGCTCTAAAGGACCAGACATGTATAACTGACAAGCTTGTTTGGAGTGTGTTGCCTCTAACCATGAAGATGCTGGCCCTATGGGGTATGAAAAGCTACTGAAAACCATGTGCTTCCTACTTGCCTCAAAAGTCATGTGTAGTGTGTTGGTTATAGACAGTAGTTTGAGCACCCATATTTATCTCTATCCTCACTGCCATGGCCAGTCAAATAGCAATGAAGAAATAAAGGCAAAGAATGGTGGAGAATGAATGAAGCATGTACAAACAGGAAACAGAGCTGAAGAGTGAATGATTAAAAGATGGGAAAATTTTCGGAGGAAAGAAAACAGAAAATGAAACCTGTGCTTGCCAGTAGGAAGCAAGGAAACCGATGAGACAGAAAGTATGAAGAGCGTAGAATTAGAGAAAGATGGTGTTTTGAAAGACAGAGTGTGAGGTGGGCCCGAGGACAAGAGGACTGCCTCCGAGAAACAGAGCACGACCACCCTGAAGGAGGATAAGAGGATTGCTTTCTGGAGAGGCACAGTTGAACAGTGAAACAGCTCACTGAAAGCAGGGGATGGATGGGAAACTTCATAACTGATGGTGAGAAAACCCTCAACTTTCTCCCTTACTGGGGTTCTAGAATGCCAACAGCTAGGTAAAAGAATATAATCTCCCAGGCAGGAGATGGGAAGACACCACTATGGCGGAGCCTGGCCAATGCAAGAAACGGACAGTTGGGAGATCCCAACAAACTAATGGAGTCCCCATCAGATCACCCTACAGCAAAGCTCATCACGCGAGAAGGCTTGCCTCTGCACACAAATTCTAATAGCCCAGTAGAGCCCCCATTTTTACTATGATTGGATAGGCAAGGGGCCCCTGATATGTGAAGAAAGCTTCTTATAGGAAAAGAAGAGGCCCAAACCAACAAAAAAATGAACAAAAAGGAGCAAAGACAATATAAGCAATTGAAGAAACCTCTAAAAAACAATTAAAATTAATATCCTTAGCTAGAAAAGGCAAGGAAATTGATTCTCCCTCAGGGCCTGTAGAAGGAACACAGCCCTGTTGGTGCTTAAGTTTTAGTCCACTGAGACTGATTGTATACTTCTGACCTCCAGAATTACAAGATAATAAATCTCTGTTGTTTAAAAATATATACTAATATCCTCAGAAAGATAAGAGTAAGAATTATGTCAAAAACAACTAACTACATACTGTATGATTCCAACTATGTGACACTGTAGGAAAGGGTGAAACTGAGCAGACAATAAGATCGGTAGTTTCCAGGGATGTGAGGCGTGTGGAGGATGCATACACAGAGCACAGAGGATTTGTAGCCAGTGAAACTACTCTGTACAATACTATAAGGGGAGAAACATGTCATTATGCATTTGCCCAAACCCACAGAATGTACAATACCAAAAGGGAGCCCTCAAGTTAACTATGAACTCTGGGGAACAATGAAACATCACGATAGGTTAATTAGCTCTAACAAAGGTTACAAATGCACGCCTCTGGAGCAGCATATTGATAGTGGAGGAGGCTGTGCCTGTGGGGTAGGTAGTAGGTATGTAGGAAATCTCTCTACCTTTTGCTCAATTTTCTGTCAAATTAAGTTGCTTTAAAGTCTATTAAATATAGGAAGGGTAAAATGCTATGAGAAAGACACAGACCAGAGGTCAAGACAGGGTTCTTGGAAAATAAAAATACAGGAGCAGAAGTTTTAAAAACACCAGTAGAAAATCTGGACATAGAATTGAAGAAATATTATTGAAAGGCGGGAAAATTTACCAAGAGTTTGAGCACTGGAAATTAAATAGAATATAAGACATTGAAGTTAATCTAAGAGGTCTAACTTCAGACAGTAATATCAAAAAAAATAATAGGAGAATTCACAGAAAAACATGTTTTGCCCAGCACCAAGGGCAATAATTTGACATGAGGAAACCTATTATGAAATTTGCAAATAATAAGCAAATCCTAAAAGCCTTCAAAGAGAAAAACAGCGGCCAGATTCCAATGGTGGAATAAATAGAGTTTTAGGCTCCAGGGTTAGGCCTCACACGTGCTTCTTCTCAGGAAGATATTTGATATTATTCCCACCAACACAAGGAGGAAAACTCAAAAGAGAAAACTGTGATGTAGGAAACAGAATGGCAAAGAGCTCCCATGATAAATTAACTATTTTGAGAAAATATGGCGTCTTCAGAAATTTGGAGATACATAAATGACCAGTACATTATGGAAAAAGGAAGAAAATAGAGGCACTTCTTGGCCCAGGATGAAAAAAATAATGTTCCTTTGAGCCAAGAGAACTGTCTTTATATAATTGTAAGAGCAAACACCAAATCCCAAATTAAGTAAAAATGCTGACAAGTTTATACTATGTATTTGGGGAAGGAGTAGAGTATATGAGGGTGGCCCCAGTATGTTATAGTGAAAGCATTTCCTTAAATGGCAAAAGTCCTAAAAATCAGTAGAAATGTATTATGTCGAAATCTGGAAGTATGCACAGAAGCTAAAGAGCTACAACAGTTTTTAGTGGCTTCTCTGTGGAGTAGGGATTGGGAATGGGTAAAAGTGGGAGCAAACAATGCCGTTTTTAAGCACATCTGATGTTGTAATTAACTAAAAATCCTTTATAAGTGTTGTTTGATAAAAAATAAAAGTATATTATGTAAGAATCTCTTCAGTTTGATGAACAATTCAAATACATAAGCTACTTGACATTTGCATGCTTATTTACTGGCAAGATGGTAACAAAACTCAATATGGATATTGGACAAAGGTTGACTCTGTGCAAAGAAATTACCTTTCATTATTGTTGAGCATGAGGTTGCAATCAGGTGACAAAGAAAAAATCTGCATGGGCTGGGAATGTGGCTTTGTAGTAGAGTGCTTACCTTGCATGCATGAAGCCCTGGGTTCGATTCCTCAGTACCACATACACAGAACAGTCCAGAAGTAGTGCTGTGGCTCAAATGAGCACAGAGCACAGAGAGGCTTGAGCACAGAGAGGCTCAGGGACAGTGCCCAGGCCTGGAGTTCAAGAGCCAAGACTGACAAAAGAAGAAAGAAAAGATCTGAAGTATGGCAGGCCTGGACTATATATGGCTTTCTGACTTTCTAGTCTTTGCTGTGAGCCCAGCCTCTCTGAGAGCATAGCCCTGCCATTACCACAAAGTAGTCATAGGAGTCCCAGATCCCATGGGATCTGGAGTCATTCCTCTGAGGGAGATCTCAACAACATTTTATTTGACAAGTGAGGCCACAGAGGCAGAGAGAGTTGAATAACTGTTAAATAAGTGGGGAAGATGGAGCCAGCCTTCATGGATAAGACTTCTGGAAGAACAAAGACAACAAGGGAATACTTTGAATTCAATCTTTTATTTTGGACATACTTGCAGATTCACATGTAGTTGTAACAGAGACCCCATGAATCCTCTATGTAGTTTTCTCCAATGACAACATCTTCAAAATCTGTAGCACAATATCACAACCAGGATACTGACCCTGAACAGGCAAGACCACACAATTTCATCACCACCAAGAACCCTTTGTAGAGTCAAACCTGTTTCCTCTAGAAAAGTTCGTTCACCCTTAAATGTCTGGAAACTATTGATCTTTCTTCCAGAAACATTTCAACCTTAATATCTGGAAACTACTGATCTATTCATTTCTGTGCAATTGTCATCTCAAGAATGTTACACAAATGAGTGGATACAATAGGTAATGTTCAGGGTTTCACTTTTTGTCTGCACTTAATGATCATTCTCTCAGCATGCAGGTAGATGGGTGCATGTTCAACAGTGTCTTTTCTTTTTCTTGCCAAGAAGTATTGTGTAGGTATAGATGTACCACAGTCCGTGCATCCATTCACTATTGAGTAGTCATATTAGCCTGGGTGAGCCACGTAACCCTTCAGTGTTTTTTTTCTCCTGAGATTGTTGTGAGAATTGTATCAGTTCATGTTTGGAAAGGTAGAGCAGGAGGAGAAGCACAATAAATTCTACGTGAATGTTGCTCAAATAACCATAACTAAATGGCTTGAAGAAGTCATCAGAGATTGGAAGAAGCGGCAAAAACGGTTGCCTTTGTGATGAACAGAAAGATTGCATGAGTTTAGCCTGGCAGGCAGAAAGTTGTACAACCCTTTCAGTGGGTCCATGTGTCCAGTCTATCGAAGCAAAGGCAAGGATGCTTGGCAATAGTCTCTATTTTTCAACTTTCCTTTGGTTTGGAAGCAGGAGCAGGGCTGCCAGTTCTTTCCCAGTCTCTTAAGGCTGGGGTCCCTCCCCATGCTCTGGTGTCCAAAGCCATCGCTCACAGTGCAGCATTGAATGTTCAACTGCTGACCTTCCAAGGCCTAGTCAAAACATCCACCGTGTTTATAGCAGGCATTACTAAACTGCTGAAGCAGACGCCTACCTCAAGGGAAGCAGGGGGGACTCTTGGGCTGATCCGTGCTGCAGCTCAGCCTTCTAGAGTCCAAGTTCCTTGATAAGAGCACCATCTGATAGAGGAGCTGAGTGCAGTCTTGGCTCATCTGGCTCCAAGACACAAAGAGAAAGGCAACAGTTGCCAATTCTAAACCCAGTGTGACAACTCACCAATCCGGGGTCCAAGCAGTCCAGTGGTCCCAGAGGGAAAAAGAGCAGCTGTTGTGTGTCTGTTGTGGCACTTAAACCCACTCTAGCCAAAGAAAGACCAAGTAGAGAGGGGCTCATCTCACAGAAAGCCCCCCTTCCTGCTCCCCCTCCAGCCCCTCCCTCAGACTGGGAATTTAAACTGGGAATTTGCAAACTGAGGTGCACAGGGGAAATCTAGGACCGAATCTGGGCCAAAAGGGTTGTGGTGCAAATTACATTTCTCTGTTAATTGTCATCTGTTAATTACATTAGAAAAAAAGGGTAGAAGAAGCAGCAGCTCTTTCTCCCGCCCCATCCTGAAGAAACCCAAAGCTCAGTGTGCGCCCTGGCTCAGTGAGCCATATACAACTCTAAGTTACAGAGGCACACATTGAAACGCATCGCTATATTTAGAGATAATGGAGTTTTTCTTTCTTAGGGCTTGATATAAACTTTGATTACATAGCGTTTCTTTAATTTGTTGCTATTCAAGAAAACCCTGGGAGCACTATGGTGAGCAATGCCTCGTTTTTTTTTCATTTGCATTTTTCATTTGCATATTTTAATTTCCCTGACTACAGCTCTACATACATATGTGGACAGTCCCCATGGGAGGAAAAGAATGCTTTTCAGGATAAATAATATCTTTTATGGTTGGGGATTTGACCAGCTGAAATGTATTCATCCAAGGGATTGGAGGAAGTATGTGAGTCTTGGAGAAATTAAGCATGGCTTCTTCCCCAGACCAGGCTGCCTAGACCACTCTGAGCTAAAGAATGAAGAACCTGAGGGTAGACCCCCAAGAGAATTTTCATCTTCTCCAATTTCTAGAATTTCTGATGATAAGCAAGAGCAAGGGGCCCAGGGGAGGTGGTCTTCACAGAAGCTTCAGTTGACAAGCCTTAGAAGGACAAGAAGGTCCTGGAAATAACTTCCCACTCCCTCCATGGGGCACAAATAAGCCACTGAGCCAGGAGTAGGCCATAACCCAAGGCCCTTTTTGTCTCGCCACTCAAGTGGACCATGCTGCTTTGATCCTTGAGGAGGGGGGGTGGAATCAGAGTCTTGCATCTATACTCCATTTTAGGAAGATCTCTTCAGGGATTCCCATTTTATTACGCAAAAGAAACAAAATAAACCTGAGATCCATACTATTGGAAAATCAAGAGTCTGAATTCGCCTCCCAATATAGTGATATGTAACAATATGGAAAGCTATGAATCAATCTTTAGCCTTCTCCATAACAAACAAAACCAACCAACCAAAATAAATAATAAAAACCAAGGGCAGGACTCTTAAAAAGATGATTATGGCCAGCTGCCAGTGGCTCTAGCCTGTAATTCTAGCTACCCAGGAGGCAGAGAAGTGAGGACTGTGGTTGGAATCCAGCCTGGGCAGGAAAGTCCATAAGATGTTCCAATTAATAACAAAAAATCCCAGAAGGGTACTGTACCTTAAGTGGTAGAGTTCTAGCTCTGAATAAAAGGAGCTTAGGGACAACACTCAGGCTGAGAGTTCAAGGCCCAGAACTAGAAAATTAAAAAAAAATGATAATCATACTTTAGTTGTATGTTTATTATGGAGAGCCTAGTCTTTGGGCCTTCCTTAGGGATTGTGAGATATGAAATTTGCTGCCTGGAATCCTGTTTCCCTACGGACTTCTAAGGCTTGGGAGAAACATCAAGATTGACATTTGGGTTTCCGATGTACTGGGACAGCAGCTTCTCAAACGTGGTTGAGTGTGGGAGAAACAGGCCGAGAGCAGAAATGCTTCTTTAGCTTGGAGAGAGTTGAGGGTCCCTGTCCCTTGTCTTGGATCCTGGTAAGAAGGTACTGATAGTGTCACCATGATGGTCTCTATTTCAAACCCTTGGGTAGTCTCTCAAGTTTATTTACTCAATCAATATTCGCTTAGCTAACCCTGTGTACAGCATGCTAGACAGTGAGGTACAAAGGTGAATAAAACACTTGCTCCTGCTTCATGGAAGAGACAGCATAGTAGAGGAGCCTGAGCTAATGAGCAATTATAATAAATCCCATAGTGCCAGGCCTTATTAAGATCCAGGCTTCTCTGTCACCACAGAGAAGACAGAATCCTACCGATCATCTTAGTCTACTCATAGCTGCTAAAAAAAATACACCACAGACTTGGTGCTTATATAGAACTGAAATTTGTTCCTCATAGTTTTCAAGGCAGCAATGTCTGGGATCAGGCTACCAGCATGGTTGAGTTTTGACGAACACTTCTTGTGGGTTGGGGACTGCTGAGTTTCACTGTTTTCATGAGATGTAAGAAGCAAATTAGCTCCCTGGTGACTCTTTTCTAAGGGCACTTATCCCATTCAGGAGGGTTCCACCCTCTTGATTTATTTAAACCCCAAACTCCCCAGCTCCTAATGCCATCACTTTGGCAGATGAATATTCTAGACGAACATAAACATTCAGAGTATGGCAGGAGCCAAGCAATCTCTTAGATAATTTTGTGACAGTTTTTTAATACCTAAAATAAGTCTCTAGATGCAAAAACTAAAATGAAAACAGAAAACCAAGAAGCAAAATGAAACTAAGTGGAGAACTATTTCAAATAACTTTAAAACATGGCAATTTGATTAAGCATCCTTAATTGGTTTTATCCTAAAGGGACAAAAAGAATTGAAAAAAAATTTTTTGAAGTGCTTTTGTTTAATGTAGTAATCATATGATGGGTAGTCATGCTAGATGTGTTATTCTGTGACTGTCATGCATGTGTCATGGAAAAACATGAGCTCAGCTGTTTTTATCCGATGGAAAAGGTTAAATAAGAAACCTTGTAGTTCTGTATCGGAATTGAAAGTGATAATATGAATTGATAACTTTTATTATCTTAAAAAGGTTTCCTACCTTTGTCTCTGAAAAGTCTGAGAAACAGTGGCAACATGACTAGCAGTGATGACTACACTGAGTACATCTTGATTTCCAGATATCATTCTCCACTGAACCAACTGCTGCAAGAACTCCCTGGACAAGTGGCTGGTTCTAGGACTAGGCCAGGAAGTGAACCAGAAAACCTTGAATTTTTTTTGTTGTTATAGAAGAAAGCAAAGATAATGTCAGGACTATGAGAACCATGGCAAAGGACCTTGGAACTAGCTTGTGTCAGTTCCCTCTGGCTGAGGATATTCTTTGAAGCATCAACAAGGGTGCAGATACTAATGATATAAAAAAGTTGGTTGGGCAGATGTTAGAAAACAAACCCTTTACTCTGAAAAGTAGCAAATAAAAGGGGAGAATAGAGCTAGGTCTGGTGGTATACACCTGTAATTCTAGCATAGCATGTGGGAGGCTAAGACCTGAGCTCTGCAGTGAGACCCTGTCTCAAAGGAATCAAGGGCTTGGGGGCAGTGTATCTCATCAATACAGTATATACCTAGAATACACAATGTTGTAGGTTCAATCCACAAGATGGCAAAAAATAAGGAGAAAATCAAACATTTCCCTTGCCTTTTCTATGCAAACTGTACTTCAGGGCAGTCAAGTAGCTGATGATAAGAAATGTTCTTTGTACACAAGTATTACCTGCTAATGTTCCTAGGTTTACTTATATTCATTTGTATGTGTTGAGCCCACCTGAGAAACTGTATGTATATATATATATATATATGACATAAGTGTGTATTAAATGATATACATAGTGTATATAAAATATTATATCTATGTTATTGTGCAGATATGAGACAGAGAAAAAATTTAAAGTATAAAGATTTGGTTTATGCAACTATAGAAGCTGAAAAGTCCCCCAATCTGTTGTCAGCAAGAAAGAAATTCTGGAAAGATAATGCTGTAGTTGAAAAGTCTGAGAACCAGAGAGATGATAGGGTAAATTCCAGGTCTGGATCTGAAGGCCTGATAATCACGAATGCTAAGGTCAGAAGGGCTATCGCTCAGCTCAAGCAGTCAAGCAGAGTGAATATTTTTGTCAGTCATGGGGCTTGAATTCATGCCTGACCTGTGTCTCTGAGCAGTTTTGCTCAAGGCTAGCACTCTACCACTGAGAACAACAGCTCCAATTATGGCTTTCTGTGATAGGTAATTGGAGATAAGGAGTCTCATGGACTTTGCTGTCAGGGCTACCTTTGAACTTTGACCCTCAGATCTCAGCCTCCTGAGTAGATAAGATTACAGGCCAGAGCCACTGGTGCCTGGTGAAGCAGAATGAATTAAATGTCCCTCCATCTATTTGCTCTATTGGACCCCTATATATATGACTGGATAAAGAGGACCATTAAATTTACTCAGTCCATCAATTCAAATGCTAAGGTGTTCTAGAAACTTCCTTACAAGTATATTCATAAATTAAGTTCAACCAGATATCTGGGCAACCATTAGCCCAGTGAAGCTTGCCTTTTTCAGCTGAGGCCCCCTGGCTCACACCTGTAATCCGAGCTACTCAGGAGGCTGAGATCTGAGAATTGTGGTTCAAAGCCAGTCATGGCAGGAAAGCCAATGAGACCCTTATGCTCAATTAGCTATCAAAAAAGCCAGAGGTGGAGCCGTGGCTCAAGTAGTAGAGTACCAGCCTTGAGCAAAAGAAGCTCAGGGACAGTGCCCAAGCCCTCAGTTCAGGCCCTATATATTCTAGATATAAGCACTATCTATACATTCTAGATACAAATTCTATGTATCCTGGATACAACTCATTTCCACAGTTATGGGTTTTTATAGAGTGGTTTTAGAGAGTGAAAACTTTTCATTTCTGTATTGTATATTTTATGTACTTCTTTTGTGTGCCCTTTAGTGCCATATCAGAACTCCTTGCCTGTCTCTTGATCTCAAAGATTTTCTCCTGTGTTATTTTTTCTATGGGTTTTATGGTATAACATTTGATTCCATAATCCACTTTGTGTCAATTTTTATATAAGCTTTGAGATTTAGATCAAGGTTCATTTTATGGTTTATAGATTCTCAATTGCCCCAGTACTCTTTGTTGAAAAGACTATCCTTCTTTTGTTGAGTTACTTCACAAATAATTTTGCAACATTGTCAAATATTGTTGATTCTATTATTTCTGAATTCTTCATAATAGTTCATCGATCTTTGTGTAATCTCAACCTTGGTATTAGGTAAAGTGATTCTTCTGCCTGTATTCTTCTATGACAAGACTGTTTTAGTTGCATTAAGCCTGTGTCGTTCTGTGTAACTATTAGAATAGGGGTTTTTATATGTGTACAAAAGAAAACCTTGCTAGTTTTTTTGATGATGGAAACTATGCTGTTTGTATACGAATTAAAATCTATTTGTTAACTCTTCAAATCCTGTGAATCTCTCTATATTTGTTTAGAATACTTTGATTTCTTTTATAACTTGTTTGTAATTTTTGACATAAGGATGCAGATTTGTTGGACTGTGTATTTCATTTGTTTTGATACAGTTCTAAGTGGTGCAGTATATTGTTTTAGTTTTCATGTATTTATTGTTAGCATATAGAAATAGAATTGAATTTTTTTGTGTCTATCTTGTCTTTGGTTCCCATATTAGTTCTTTGGAGAAGGGTTGTGATTTTGGAGAATTTATACACAAGCAATCATGTCATCTGCATGTAGATACAGTTTTCTTTCTTCCTTTCCACTAACTATACCTTTTATTTTCTTCTCTTGCCTTCTTGACTTACTGAAGTGGTTACTAATTCTATTAATATGTTGAGTTAGAATATTGAAAGCTGATAGTACTGCATTGTTCCTGACCTTAGCAGAGTTGGAACACATCCAGTTTTTCACAATCAAAGAATTCTAGATTATATTAGGTATGCTAGTGGTAAAACAGCTATGTTTCAGAAAGGATCAATAATAGAATTTTATACTATACTATTTTATATTTCTATAAAAAAGTTGTGATGCTCAAAACATAGAAGGGTTTTTTGTCTTCCCAGATGATTCTATTTATTTTTTTAATGTAATTTTATTGTCAAGTTTGATGTACAGAAGGGTTCCAGTTACACAATAAGGTAATGAGTACATTTCTTGTCGGATATTGTTACCTCCTCCCTCATTTTCCCCCTACTTTCCCTCTTCCAACCCCCCCCACAATTCCCCCAAGTTGTAAAGTTCATTTCTAACATCTTGTCTTGTGGGTATCACTGCTGCATTGGTGCATTGGTTCACCCTTTGTCCTTTGTCAGAAAGGATCAATAATAGAATTTTATAATATACTATTTTATATTTCTATAAAAAAGTTGCAATGCTCAAAACATGGAAAGGGATTTATAGAATAAAAGAGACAAACAGTGCTTATTATTTGGACTGATCCAAATCAAAGTACTTTAGCATGGACTGATGATAATCAGAATCATTGTTAATTTAGCTGTGATCATGGCATATTAAATATGTTTTTCCAAAAAGTCCTCATTAGTTAGAGCCATGTACAAAATCTAGATCTTCAGAGTTTCAGTCCAGTGCTCTTTCCCCATCTACTGCCTCTCAGCCACAGCAGCCTAACAGAATATCTGTAAGTCGGACTGAAGCAGAAAGAAATGGGGGGGGGTAGGGATTAGTCTTTGGCCACAACAGCTCACAGGAAACTGCCTGTGCCATCCAGCATATCAACTGCCTTTGCAAGCACCCGGCCCAGATGTGTCAGTGCTATGGACACAGACCCTTTTATGAGGCTTGTTCAATGGTTGTCTGTGAGCCCAGGGTTGCCCAGCCACCTCCTGGCCAGAGACATGCTGGACAGCTGCCAAGCCAATGACAGAGTTCACACTCCCTAGCCTTTGCTCCACCTTCATGTTGACTGGAACGTCTCCATCTTTCAGAACATAAGGGGGGACACTGCAAGCACAGTTGCTGACTGGCAGGGCTTGGGCCACTCTTCTTTGTATGCAAGCCATGGGCATTGGGCACTGATTTAACAAACATCTACTGAGAAGCTACTAAGTGATGAGACATGCACCAGTCTGGAGGGCAGGCCAGGGGAAGCATGAGGATCCCTATGCACAGCTTGGTACAGAGCCACAGCAGATGTAGGCAAGGAGAGGAGGACTACCATGGAAGGCTCTAGAAGGAAGACCAGGGTTCAGCCATGTGCAGGGCATAGTGGGAGCTGGGAAAATCAGGAACACATAGAATGACAACGTGGAGGGAGTCAATGGTGGAAGATGGGGAGTTGATCCTCTGTCCAGAGTAGAGAGTGGGTGTCTGCAAGGGGGTGCATAAGCAGTCGCAGCGAGGAGGAACTGCAAGCTTAGATGAAGAGCTTTCCAGAAAAACTAGTATTTTGAGCAAGAAAGAATGGTATTATTGGATGGGAGAGTGAAACAGCCCAGAGTAATGAAACAGTGGGTTTATTTTCTATTTTGCCCATCCTTCATGAAAATACTCGGATAATATCGAGTAACTTTCAGCATTTCCAGAGAAGCAATTTGAACCCTTGCCATGAGGAATGGACCCCATAAGTCATAGTGAGGGAGCCTGGGAAAGCAGATATTTTATATCGAGTTGTATCCATATCTCAGAGCAAGCCAATGCCTCTGTGCTATAGAACTCCTTGCTCTTCAGCGGCAGGAGTATGATTTGAATACAAGTTTTCTGCATCAAAAAATTGTATGGATAGTGTCCAGAGTACTGGAATGGGAAGGTGTGATTTGAACAGGTAGGTCTAGTAGGAGATAAGTAAGTAGTTCGTAGAGACATTGCCCTTAGAAGGAATTAATGCTTCATGGGGCTGGGAAGGTGGCTCAGTGGTAGAGTGCTTGCCTTGCATGCGTGAGGCCCTGGGTTTGGTTCCTCAGCACCACATAAGCAAAAAGAAAAAAGCCAGAAGTGGCACTGTGGCTCAAGTGGTAGAGTGCTAGCCTTGAGCTGAAGAGCTGAGGGACAGCGAGCGCTCAGGCCCAGAGTTGAGGCCTCCCCTGACCCAGACCCCCCCAAAAAAAAATTAATGCTTCACCACACAGGAATGGGTTAGGTCTCATAGAACTGAATTATTTTCAGTGAGTGTAGTTTGTCATCAAGTTTACCCTTGGTGTCTCGGCCCCTTTCAAACGTGTGTGCTCATTTCTCCTGTGCTCTCCCATTATGTGATGTCATCTACCTTGTTAGCTGAAGGACCTGGAAAGTCAAAACTGCCTCCAGAACAGTGAGTTACATAACCTTCTTTACAAAATACCCAGGCTCCAGCATTTTGTTATAGAAATACAAAACAGACAACCAAGCGCAGAGTTTATGTAATGGAGGAGACACCTGGGCAGTGATTGACTTCTAGTTGTTGTTGTTGTTGTTTTTTATTTTCCATGAAGCAGGGCCCAGGGTATGATAGAGAACAATATATAAACCCAAATGGTGGATGTTCATGACACCAAAGGTGGTTTTTGGTCTGGCGGTGTGTCAAATTGCAATAAACTATGACACCATTGAAGAAGCATTTATCATGAAGCTAACATTTTCACAAAATGTCTTATTGGATCTTTCCCCAAACTCAGTGGCTTATTTCCTGCTTCTAACCCCATTTTATAGAATAAGAAATCGAGGCTCAGCGAAATGAAACAACTTGCTTGAATTCACATGCGGATATAGCAAATCAAAACAGACTTCCAAGTTAAGATTGCACGACTTTAGACTTCATGCTTTTTCTGTACACCACCTTAAAACCTACTGTATTTTTTTAACATTATGCAAGTATTGACTCCTAAAAATAGCAATTTCCTGTATCCTTCATCAACTGTCCTCCAAATGTAACTATACTCTATTATGGTAACTATATTACATATGGTAACTATATTACAATATCAAATATAGACATTGACATTGGTATGGCTTGTATATAATTCTGTGTCATTTGATCACATGTGTAGATTTCTGTAATCTTTACCTCAATCAAGATTCAGAAGTAGTCTATCACTACAAACACCTTCATCTTCCACTGCATACACATATTCTCTCTCCTTACCTCCATCCCTCCCTTTCACTCTCTTTCATGCAAATTAATTATTCTTTTTCACTTAGTATAATGCCCTTGAGATCTATCCAAGTTGTTACATGTGCTATTAATTGACTTTTGGTTATTGCTGAGTTGTATGTCATGGTATGGGCATACCACAGTGTTTTAGGACCCATTAAAGGACAGCTGAGTTGTTTTCAGTTTTGGTTATTACAAATACAGCTGCTATGAATATTTATGTATACATTTCTTTTGTGAAAATAAGTTTTCTTTTCTAGATATATGACCAAGAAAGCAATTGCTGAGTTATCGGTTATATGTTTAATTTTTTAGGGAATAATGAAACTTTTTCAGAGCAGCTGTGCTACATTCCCACCAATAGTGTGTGAGTGATTCAGTTTTTCTGTATTTTCTCCAGCATTTGGTATTGTTACTTTTTAAAATTTTAGCCATGCAGATAAGTGAGAAATAATACTATTTCCATTTTAACTTTCATTTACCTTGGGGACTAGTGATGCTTGGCATGTTTTCATGTGTCTATTTGCCATCTGTGGATTACCTTCTGTGAAATACCTCTTCACAGCTTTGATTGACTTTTTGACAAGACTGTTGATATTGACCTTTGAGATCTATTAATATCTTCCAGCTATAAGTTCTTTGTTGAACATGTAATTTGTAAATGTTTTCTTTTTTATTGTGAAAATACTGTACAGAGGGGTTACAATTACATGGGTAAGATAATGAGTACATTTCTTATGAAGCATTGTAGCCTCCTCCTTTGTTTCTCCTTCCTATCCCTTCCCATCCTCCCTCCCTGCCCTCCCACCAAAGTTGTAAAGTTAGTTTTTCCACATAACGACTTGTACATCTCATTGTTGCAATGGATCCACCTGTATCCCTAGTTAAACGATTTGTTTTTCCCCTTCCCCTCCACAAATTATACTGACATCAAATACAGTGAAAGCAGGGGTGATATACCATGGGGGAGGGACATACAAAGCAACAAAGAAATAATCTTATAAATGCGTTATAAACAATCACCTGAAAGAAAAAAAACATTTGAATACATATCTTAGGGTTCATTTCCCTAACATCATCTTATCTGACCTTTTCTGCTTCACTCAGACATATACTAATTATTGCAAATAAGGGAAACCATGGGACCTAATGTTTTCTTACAGTCTTTATCCTCTTAACAACATCTTTCATGAGCAAAGTATTTAGTCTTTGTATGTTTCAATTAATGTTGATTCCTCTTTATGGATCATGACTCTCATGTCGAGCCCACGAATTCTTCACCAAACCCCAAGTTCTGAAGATTTTCTCCTATGTTTTCTTCTGGATGGCTTTATTTTGGTGATATTGGGGTTTGAACTGAGCACCTTGCCCTTAGTAGTTAGAAGCTCTACCACATTAAGTAATTCCTCTAACCCTTTTTGCTCTGGTTACTTCTGAAATAAAGTCTTAGTTTTTGCTCAGGCTGGTCCGGATCGCAATCTTCCAATTTTCACAAATATACCACTATGCCTAACCTTTTCTCTTGAGTTGGAGTCTCATGACCATTTTTGTCTGGGTTGGCCTGGGACTGTCTTCTTTCTGATTAAACTCTCAGGTAGCTGAGCTGACAGGCATGGGCCACCATATCAAACTTTTAGCTGACATGGACTCTCACAAAAACTTTTTGCCCAGTCTGGCCACTAACCATGACCTTCCTAATCTGTGCTTTCCAAGTAGCTAGGATTACAGGCATAAGCTACTGTGCCTGGCTCTTAATGGCTTTAAAAATGTTTTTGTGTTTTATATTTAGGTTTATAATCCATTTCAAGTTTGTTTCTCTACAAAGCGTAAGGATTAGGATGAAATTCTCCCTTCCTTTCTCTCACTTCACTTCTTCCAGTCCCTTCCCTTCCTCCCTCCCTCCCTCCCTCCCTTCCTCCCTCCTTCCCTTCCTTCCTTCCTTCCTTCCTTCCATGGGTGTTTAATAAATTCAGCACCTTTTGTTGAAAAAAGTATCCTTCCTCCATTGAATTGCTTCGTGCAATTTTATTACAGGTCTATTGAGCATATTTGTGTGTCTATTTTTTACTCTGCTCTGTCCCATTCATCAGTATGTCTATCCCTGTGTTCAAAGCACACGGTCCTGCTTACTGTGGTTATAAAACAGGATATAATATTGAGCAAAGTATGTCTTCCCACATAACCTTTTTTTAAAAAAACCAAGTATTCTAGTTACTTTGTCTTCCATAAAAATGTACATTTGAATATTGTCTTTATTTATAAAAATCCTGAACAAATTTTGATGTCAGTTTTGGTAAAAATGCCTAGAGCAAATCCACCTTATTTACAGATTTATTACATATGATCTTGACCAAGCATGGTCAAAAAATAACATAAAAAATCAAACCCTATCTCTGAAT
This sequence comes from Dipodomys ordii, assembly GCF_000151885.1. Lineage (NCBI taxonomy): Eukaryota > Metazoa > Chordata > Mammalia > Rodentia > Heteromyidae > Dipodomys > Dipodomys ordii. The sequence continues at coordinate 1,725,445 of NW_012267305.1, forward strand.
ACAGCTACAAACAGGGCTAGGATTTTAATGCAAAAATTTTGGGATGACACAGTTCAGTCCATAACACTTTATGCTCCCAATTTCTTAGAAGCTTTTTTTTTAAAGCGCTATAAATGACTGTTGAATTTTGCCACATGGCTTTTTTGCATTGATCAATATTATTTTTCTTCCTCAGCCCACTGATATGATCAATTATATTGATTGCGAAAAATTGAACCAGACTTGCATACTTAGAGTAACTGCCCAATCATAGTGTATAAACCCTTTCCTATATTACTGAATCCTATTGCTAATATATTTTTAAAGATGAATTTTGGCCACATTCAAAAAATACTTTAGGTTCATGTGTGAAAATGGAACAAAGAAGCTTGTTGAGACTGGTTTGGGAAGGGGAAAGGGGGAGAAGAGAGTGATGGAGGGCTGAGTCTGATTAAGTCAAGCATGTATGGATTTGTCTAAACGAACCCCCTTGTACCACTAATTGAGGCTAATAAAAATATGGGGGAAAAAGAATATAGCTACATCAAAATATTAGCATATAGTTTCTTTTCTTTACTATTGTCTTTCTGTAGCTTTATCATGTGATACTTCTGGACTTGTTAAATGGATTTGGAAAGGTTTTCTTCTCTTTCCTTTTTTTTGAGGAAACCATATAAAATTGCTCTTGGTCTTTAGACTTTTGGTAGAATGCTTGAATTGAAGTATCTCTCCTGGAGTATATTTAAACTATGAATCCATTTTATTTTTCAGTGGTACTAGAGACTGAACTCAGGGCCTCACACTTGCTTGGTTTACTTGCTTGGCTGGCACTCAAGCACTTGAGCCACACCCCCAGCCCAGTTTTTTGCTCGTTATTTTGGATATGGAGTCTTGCAACTTTTCTGCTTGGGTTGGTATTGAATCACATTCGTCTGGAGCTCAGCTTCCTGAGTAGCTAGGATTACAAGCATGAGCTGTTAGTGTTTGAATCCAACTTTTTAGTCATCGTATGGGTATTCAAATTATTGTGTTTATATTGGGTAAGTTTTTGGTAGTTTGCTTTTCTAAAAGACTTCATTTATTTTACGTAAGATGTCAAATTTGTATGTTCTAGTAGAATTGTTCAGTTTTCCTTTATCATTCTTTTGATGACTTCATGGTCTGTAGTGATACCCCGTTTCGTTTTCGATAGTGGTAAATTACGTACTCTCTCTTGTTTCCTCAGTATTGTCACACATTTGTCAACTTTATCGATCTTTTCAGAAACCAGCCTTTTATTTTATTGGATTTTGTCTTTTGTTTTCAATTTCACTAATTCCTTTTTTTTAATTATTTCCCTTTTTTCCCTTTGGATTTATTTTGCACTTATTTTTCAGTTCTTAAAGCAGAACCATTGAGTTGAGCAAGAACTTTCCCTTTCCTGCAATGCATTCATTTAGTGCTAGAAATCAACGACAGTCACAGAACATATTCTTTATGATTTCAGCGATTTTAAATGTGTTGAGGTTTGTTTTATGTTCTAGATAGACTCTATTATTGTGAATGTTCTGTAGGCACTTGAAGAGAGACTCTTTATTTTTCTTTCTTTCCTGAATCATATTTTAACTGTACATGGAGTACTAGGTTGACCTTTATTTTCTATATTGAAAAATGGGTCTACCATTCCTTCAGCCTTCCATAATTTCTGAAGATAAATACACTGGTGTTCCAATTATTTTTCCTTACTATGAATTGAATGTTTGTCTTTTCCAGAATTCCTATACCTCATATTAATTCCCACTGTGTTAGTGTTAAGAGGTGAAGTCTTTACAAGGTAATTAATTGGGTCATGATGGCAGAGCTTTCATGAATGGGATAAGAAGAGGCACCAGTGGTCATGTTTTGTCATTCTCCTCCATGAGAGGGCATGGCAAATAAAGATGGTTATATTCAAATTGTAAAGACCAGAACCTTACCATGTAGCTTCTAGAACTATATGAAATACATTTCTGTTATTTAAGCAGCACAGTTTATAGAATTCTCTTGAATAGCCTGATTGATTAAACATACCCCTATACGTAATGAATGTGATATTGCTCTGTAATATTGAATCATTTTTTTCCTTGTGTTTAGTTTTATGAACTCTAAGTATGCTGTGGCTCAGCATGGATTTCTTTGAGTTCACTCTGCTTAGATTTTTTCCCAACTTCTAAAAACGTGGGAAATTTTCATCCGTTATTTCTTTAACACTTTTCAGTCTCCCTGGCCTCCTTCTCTTCTTCTGGGACTTTGATAATAAGCATATTAGATCTTTTTTATTTCCCCACATAGTCCTGGAACTCTGTTCATTTTTTCTCATATTTCTCTCTGTTGTTTACATTGGGTAAATTCTGTGTTTCTATCTTCAAGTTCACAGAGTCTTTTCTCTGTCCCCTTCGTTCATTTGTTGAGCCCATCAACTGAGTTTTTATTTTAATCATTATATTTCTGCAGTTCTATGAATTTAATTTGTTGATTATTTGGTTTTCGACTTCTTCACCAAGACTTTTTATTTTTTCATTTGTTTCAAGAATGTTTATAATTGCTCACGGAAGCATTTTTTTATGATGGCTGCCCTAAAATCCTCATCAGATAATTGTAACATTTCTGTCATGTAAGTGTTGACAGCTGTTGATTGTCTTTTTTCATTCAAGTTGTGATTGACCTAGTTCTAAGTATGCCAAGTGATTATTGAATGTATCCTGAGTATATTTGGAATACCATGTTGAGATTTTGGATTGTATTTAATTCCAATTTTTCAGCAATTCAATGTGTTGAGGTGTACTATGCAGGCCCAGATGGTGGTGGATACTCTGGCCTTGCAAATAACACTCCTGCAAAAACAAATCACCACATTATACTACATAATACTGGTTTCTTGCCAATAGGTGGAGTTAACTCATTTACATTCATGCCATCCTTGACTAAGGTGCAACTGTGAATCTGTTTTTACTCATCCTTTACTGTCCTTACTCTCATCCCCTCTGTGCCCTGGGCTATTGGATGGCATGCTTAATTTTCTCTTGGGTGACTGTTTCACAAAAGGACCTCATATGCAATTCCTAACTATTCTTTAGCAGTAGAGTCTTCTTCAATGCTATGTTTTTTGTATAAGGATTGCCTAGTCTGCAAACAGATTCTGGCTGACATCCTGAGGTCAGCTATGTGGTATAGTGTACCCAATTAAGTGGTGCAGTGCAATAAGTCTAGCTTTGGATATCTAGGTTTGGATTTCATCTCAGCATCTTACTTGCTCTGGACCTTTTGATAATCACTGTATTCTTGTTCTTTGCAGACCACAAACTGGAAGCCATCATAGGACTCTACTAGGCCCATCTGACTGAGAGACCCATACCCTGCTGGCCACATAGTAATGAGAGTAGTTTATGGAAGAAGCAATGTCCAATGAGGCCTTGCTCCTCCCTTACCTCTAGAAACCAATACAAATCGAGGGCCTGTGCCCAGCTGGTGAGACACTTTAGCATGTAATATAGGCACTATGAGTGGGTTTGATCAAAGGCTTAGCCAGTACTGCACATTGAGCCCATCTGCTCCCAGCTTCAGATACCAGGACTAGTGTATCCAGCAGAGGCCCAGATTGCCTGTCAGATCTCGGTGGCAAAGGTGCAGAGATTTTGTGTCATTGCCCAGAGGATAAGTGTGGACCAGAGAAAGGGCTGCTGCTGGATCACCTTGCTAGGAAGCAGAACAAACTGAGAAGGGGAGGTTGGAGTTAGAGGGGGTTGCAGTACCTTGTAGATGGGACTTGCTTGAATTTCTGCCCTAGAAGGCACAGTGAATCCTGCCATAGAGCTTCACCAGACTACTCTTTAAGAAGTGCCATGTCCTCTAAGAGTTAAATAGGAAGAAAATCCATCATTCTAAAACAAAAACAGCAGAAATTTCCTGAAGGAGAAGAAATCTGAGACAGAAGAGATTTTAGCAGATCAGATATAGGCTTTTTAATTTGCTAGTTGATATCTTTAAACTAATTTTCAAAGAAAGAGAACAAAGAGCCAGCAGGGCCTCTGGGGGCACTCCTTTTCTAACTGAAAAGTGCATCAGGTTGGGTGACTCTAGACAGACCCACACCTGCAGCATTGGTCCTGTGGGATTGAGGCACACAAGGGACAGGTTGGTAGGGGAGAAGCGGATAGGGGGAGGCCAGTAGCAGTAATGGGAGCCACTTGCTCTTTGCCTTTAAGAGTTATTTGTCATCTTATTGCTAGTTCTTCCACTCTTCTAGACTCACACAAATAGAAATCCCTGACAAGGAGGCATCTGACACCTACAGATAGGACATATGGGCCTAAGGCCTGATAGAGGTATCTGAACACCTAGAAGTGAACCCCCTCCCACCTTCCTCTTCTTTCCTGATTAGTGATATGACATAGTAAGGCCATTGCCCTAAGTTTTGAATTTTTGTCAGATGATCTCCTAAGCACTTCTGTTAAGAGGAGAGAAGTGTTACATGGGGAGGAGGGGGATGAAAGTACTGTGCCCACCAAAGACAACTACATCACAAGTGATTTGACCCTGAGTTAATGAGACATGCTAGCCTACCACCTCAGCTCATGGTATAACTGCTCCCTTGAAACTCACTTTAACACCACCATCCTGCAAATATCTTTTGAATTTGCTTTAAAACTCTTGACTATCATCCTAATGAATATCTTAGCTGTAAGTCTCCAGATTAACAAATTGTGTACCTTTCTGAATTTGAGATTAGTAGGGGTAAATGTCTCTTTGGAGGCAATTTCTTTCTGATGCTAATAACTCTGGACTCTATGTGATAGATGGTGTTTTGTTTTGTTTTTTCTTGTTGCACTGGCTACCAGTGAACTTCTGCATAAATTTTATGTTTAGTCCCCAAATTATGTTCACCTTTGGAATTAGCAGGATCTTTCCTTCCTTTGCCACAAATTATTTTTTCTTAATATTTTTATTTTATTAACTTAGGACAATACTCACTCTACTGTCAATCCTTTATCAAGTTAAGGTGAGGGTAGACAAACAATGTTTTTTGGTAAAGCCTTTCTAGAGCAATAATGATAACCTAGCTGTGTGATTGGATCACACACTATTACATGGTATAATAACTCCAGTAGTATGAATACTGAGAAACGGACTCCAAGGAGCTCCATGAAAGACATGACCGAGTAACTGGACCATTGTGCATGCCTACAGCATTGGTCAAAGGGACGAAAACTCTCCATCTTTCTTTCCAGAGCCAAGAGAAGGGAGAAAACTTGTCTAAGCTTTTGACCCAAGGTAGTATCAGAATCTGAATTAATATTTCCTTACTTGTTAATCTGTCTCATTCAAGCCATCTTCCTCTCCAGTTTTACAAATGAGAAAACTGAGGCCCAGAAAAAATAATTCACTCATGATAGCTCTCTTTGGACATAGAATGTTTGAGTCTACAAGGAAGCTGAATTTCCTGTGTCATGTTGATGTGTACAATATAACTAGAGGAGAAACTGCATTCCATTCTGTGACAAACCGGGCTTTGGTTTTCACTGTGCAAATAGGGACAAAGATTAAGTCACAAAATAGCAGGATCTATGTTCCCACGAACATGTACAGCAGTCAGATACAAGCAGGGGATTCTGGAAAAACATGATGGCAGGTTTAAGTTCTTCATTTTCAAAAGCACATAGGACCCACCACCTGAGCCCATTTCCAGTGTGATTTGGCACTGAGTAGGAGGCATTCTAGACTGCCTTTGCATTCATTTGGTAGTTACCTATAGGCCCCTACCAATGGCCCCTGAGTGGTTTAGGAAGCTGGGCCAGAACATAGTGGCAGGCCTCAGCAGTACAGTCTAAATACTTCCCAGGGGACTAGGGTTGGCTTTGGCAAATGAACAATGTCCTCTCCTCGTTGCCCTTGTCCTCACACTTGCTGAAGTGCCTTATGCCCTGTGGAGTGGCCCAAGTAGTGAAAGCTACCAATGAAAGTGGAATTGGACTCTGACACTGGAGAACGGGAGCTGTGTAATTACTCCATTAGAATTCAAGAAATAAAATATATTTCCGGTGATTAACTGGGTTTATTTATAGACCATGAGGACTGAACTGTGATATTTATAGAATGTCATCGCATTAAACAGTAATAGCACAATTACATGTTTATGAAGTCATGGTTTTGCAATTTTTCCTAGAATTCTCTGACATTTAGATCTGGAAATTCTACATTTTAACAAGCTAGAACAGCAGCTATTTATTTAAGGATGAACAGCAGAAACAGTCTTGTCTGTGACTCCTTTCACTCAAATAGCCTGAAATCCCCCAATTCATTTCAATTTTACAGCAGAAATGAGATAAGGTACAACAAATAACATACCTATTTTTTTGGAGCTCTGATTTCTTTCTTAAATAGTGCCTTTATTTCTATATTCTTGAATCTTCATCCCTAGGATTTACTATGATATTTTTCCTCTTTCTGCAATGATTAAACTAGGTTAAGAGGCTAGGACCTATGCATCTGATATCCAAAATAATATAGTGCATATGAAATGAGATATCACATGAGAATTTCACTTTGCTTTAACTCCTACTGTTGGCTTGGTGTGACAGTGAGAGAAGTGGGAATTCTCTGGGAGGGGGGGGTTATTGATCATAGTGGTAAATCAGCAAGGCCAATTGGGTGGCCCTGCCTGGACAAGTTCTAGAAATATTTTTTAGGACTGATTGTTGGTCCTCAAGTCCCTTTATCATTAATTTGGGAACAGCCATTTTCACACAACTTACATCCCTCAGGCTTGTGAATACCAGAAGAGATAGCTGGTCTCTCATGATCTATAGTCACTTGAGGGTAGTAGTGTATGATAGCCTTGGCTAATAGGTCTAGTATAAATGTTCACAGCATGTCATCAGTATCCACTGATTCCAACATTTCTGATGATTTAATGATCACCTTTTGAGAAGCCTAGCTCCAGTGGTCCCCTGCCTGGGGTTAAATCCTCAGCTAGATAACAACGTGGGAGTCAGGACTTCTTGCCCAGAAACAGTTCTATTGGATCACTCTTCATATTTCTTACTCTGTGCCTTAATTTTTCTAGATGTCGAATGATAAAAATTGTCTTTGTTTTGTCTGCTTCCAAGACATTGGAATGTCAAGAGCTTGTGGTCAGGGAGGTGCTTAGAAACTATGACAATAACTTCTTCCCTTCCTTTCAACTCCTCTATGGGTTCATTTAACACCTCCCTATGGCCCTTTTTTTTTTAAAGCCTGCTCATATTTGCACGTAGCAAATTGTATCACTCTCTGGACAGAGAAAGTCTTTTGTGACACTTGCTGGGTGTCTCAATATTTAAAATACGATTATTCTGGCAAGAAATCAGAAGCTGACTAACCAGGGAAGCCTACATGAAGTTTGAAATCATTTATGATTATACTGAGTGCCTCTGGAGCACGCACAAAACTCCAATGTTCAGTTTCCTTAGCCTGTTCCCGCATCACCTCAAACAGAACACTCATAACCTTTAGTTAATTAGCATACCAATTCATTTAGCCCCTGCCTAAGAACTAATAAGTATATCTCAAGAAAAGCCCATTTCATCATCAGGAGAAATGGAGGTTTGAGATTCCTGAGTCAGAGCAAAAGGACCACCAGATGTTGTTAGTACCGTCCAGGGGGCAGGCTTCTGTAGTAGCACCTCATTTCTTGGTTCCCACAAGAATATAGATGATGCTTGCAGTCTGCCCTTTACACTCCTCTCTTTTCTTATCCTGGGGCCCTAGCTCTTGTTGCTGTACATCTACCACAGAACCTCCTGAAGGCATGACCTCACTTAACAAGGTCTCCTGAAACTTATTCATTTTGTTAGTGTTCATCATCTCAGTAAATAATCCCTCATCTGCCCTGTTGCCCAAGTTGGAATGCTGACAGTCATCCTGAAGTTCAATTTCTCCCTCATTTCCACCAGCTGGCCAGTCATCTCAGCATCCTGTCCATTCTAGCCTGGTGTCTGGGATCTGTCCCTTGCTTTCCAAGCCTACTTGCCTCTGCATGAGTTTTGTTCACCACTGCCTCTGGCCTGTAGTCAGCTCTGCTGTTCATGGTCTCTCTCCCTGCAATCCGACCTCTGACATGACCGTTCTAAATTGTGCATGCAATCCTGTTACTTCTTGGCTTAAAACATTTCTAGGACTTTCTGCCTTGCCTATTTTCCTATGCAATATGCATCAAGTTTCAAGGTTTCAGTGGCCATTTATCTGCTTCATGATATGTTCCACATGTTTGTCCTTAGCTCTCAGCATCACGATCTATATTACAGATTGCCTTTACACACTGTATGGATTCCTCATCCCAACTTTTCCTGATCTGAATGCATTGTCTTTCCTCAGGTCTGCCTGGGGAACAGTGCTTCCACCTCAGCACCAGTTGCCATCACACGGTCAGCCACCTAAGAGGTCAAGCCAGAGAGCTGAAAGCCATTGTTGATTCTTCTCTCTCCTTTGTTTGGTTCTGTCCATCCTGTGTCCTTATCATGTCTAGAATCCACTCATACAATCTCCACTGCCTCATCATTTTTGCCTGGGTTATTGCTAGACCTGTCCTCCTTTCATCCCATCCTTTTCACCACAGTTTGTGTGCTCTTAAAACATAGATAAAGGGTCTGGAAAGGTGGCTAAGTGGTAGAGTGCTTGCCTTGCATGCACGAGGCCCTGGGTTCCATTCCTCAGCACCACATAAGCAGAAAAGGCCAGAAGTGGCGCTATGTCTCAAGTGGTAGAGCCCTAGCCTTGAGCTGAAGAACTGAGGCACAGCGCCCAGGCCCAGAGTTCAAGCTCCATGACTGACAAAAACAAAAAACAAAAAAAATAGATGTAAAACTAATTTTTACTTTTAAAATGTTCTATTATTCCATTACCTATGTGATAAAGAAAGTCACATACATTATCTCCATTTTTCATAACAATCCAGCCAAGTAGCTATTATCCCACGAAACTGATTCTCTAGGAGAAACAATAGCCAAGTTAGGGTGAGAATTCAGCTCTGCTTGGCTCTAAAGCCGGAACCCTCTGCTCATAGCCCATGGGGTGCAGCAGGGGCATGTGAGGTTTGTACAGGCATTGCAAGCTCTTTCTTAACTGCATTCAATCTACCTCCTCCTTCCTCATCCCTGCCACAAGTGGCTCTCTCAGATTGGACAGCACTAACTCAAGATTTGGGAGGCCAGCTCTTCTTCTTGAGACCTATGTGTAGCTTTCGCTAATGTTGAGACATCAATTCCTTATAATGGAACATGAATGCAGCTATAGAATATGCACAGTCAAGGAGACAACTTCACGTAGCCTCACTAGCCAAATGGAAAGAATATTGATTTCCTGCTCCCGTCCTTCTTGGGTTGCTGGGTTAGTCAAGGAACAAGTGGACAAGGAAAATGCTTTGCCAACTACAAAACATTTCACACCTGGGTATGTGGGCGATGAGCTAGTACAAGTCTCTGTATGATTTGTTAAGTTCAACAGGCTTTGAGTCTGCTAGGACAGTTTTGTTGTTGCCTTCTGCTCTGGGCCTCAAACCAGAATCGCAAGGCAAAAACACATCCCTCACAGCATCCTCCAGGGAAGAGAAGTGATTATCTCTGGCCCTGATAGCTGAGTAGGTGGACATCAGGCCTGAAGCACGGAGCATATTTACTTGAATTCTAGGCTTGTCTCTATGCCCCATCAGTTGTGCAGCCTAGACCACATAGAACTCAGTGAGTCAGCCTTACCTATAAAATACACCTAATAATTATTTTGGCAAAGAGTGAGTTTGGGCTTCTGATGAAGGAGCTACAAATTATTTCACTGTTCCATAAGTTGGGACCCACTCTGAAAGCCCCAAAACGAGGTAAAATAGTAAATACCCGCATCGACTGACATCTCTTCTGGGCCGGGTGTTGTCTGTGTCCTTACCGTTGCTTGGAAAGTGGCACTGCTGATGTCCCAGGTAGCATATCTAGAAAGGAAACCAAGTTTGCGGGCGCTGGTGGGGAGGGGGGCTCGCTCACAGTCACACAGTGAGCAAAATGGAAGAGCCAACCAGCACCTCTGTCCACAGAGTCCATTTCTGCTTTTGTGTAGCCCTGTGGAGATGGGGGAGGTGCAAAGGGACCACAAATCCCAGCAGCAGGGCTAGCTGCCAGCTGAGGAAGGAAGTGGGCAGCATCTCCAGGACAAGCCTGTGTGCAGCCCAATGGACGGAGCTAAGTGATCTTTCTCAACACTCTTGAGGACCATGGGATAAAGGTTGGCTTCTTGCCATGCTTCTCCTGTGACTCCACATTGAGGGGTCCTTGTGGGCTTCTCAAGGCTAAAACCACTTGGATGTCAACTCCGTCCACTCCATCCCCACCTCACTGTTGGCTGCTGCCTGGCAGAGCTGATGTCCAACTTGGTGTTAATGATTAACGTGCAGCGATGGGATCGCAGAGTTTCCGAGAGAGTCCTGTGTCCAAGAATGAACCGCATTGCTAAATCAGTGAAGACAGTTGCCAAGGTAACCCCCATGTAATCTATTTAACCGGCTCCCCAAACACCAATCAAGGTCAGATAACGCACTCGCGCACCATATGAACACACTCAGACAGCATCAAGCTTTGTAGCAAGACAGCAGGGAGGGAAGAAACCTCATTAGAAAGAAGGATAAAAAGCACCCTAAATTTCATTTTGAAAAGTGTTAATTGGGAATGCACTTAGGCCTGTGTGAGGGCAGAGCCCACCATTCGGGGGCATGTCCTGGCCACAGAGGAAGTCCCTGGGGGCCATTTGTTAAGAACTTCTACAATCTTCCCACTCAGGATCAAAACAAAAGACGCCACTGAACTAAATTATTCATGTCATTGTGTTTATTAATGCAAAGGCTTCTATTTATATTTTAGCCTAACAGTAGTTTTAGCCCCCTTCGGGGGGTCCTCTTACCTGCCTTGATCATTCAACCAAGAACCACCTTCCCAGCATTTCCCAGTAGTCCTCCATTTCTAAAAAGACACTAAGGAGCAATTGAAATTACATTTCCTCTCCCCTTACCTTCCCTGACTCGAGGGAGCGGCTGGGGGGAAAAAGACCACTTTGCAGAATTGCTGTCTCATAGCACTGTAGTTCCAGCTCCCATGAAGCAGGGGCTGGACTTGCTATTCGTAGAGGACACTGTAAATAGCAGGCCATAGTCATGCTGGTCAATCCTGTCCTGCTGGGGTTGGCATTTGACCATGAAGAATTAAAATGGATTGCCTCAAATGACAAATCAGAACCAAATCTCCAGGATTCCTTTTGGTACCTTTGCCCAGAGACTCTCTGCATTGTATCCACCACAGCTTGGAGTACCTGCCTTATTCACTCATCTTCTAATTGTCTATTGCCTGGTCATCACCCAATCAATCCAATCAATTCAACATGGTAACCTTATCTCAAACAGTCCCCAATGTGGCACTGTGTTCATGGAGGAGTACCCCAACTGGTACTAAATTATATGGTCCACCTACTCACAGAGTATATCCTGAGCTCTGGCTTCCTGTCTCCAGCCCTTGGTACAACTTGCTTTTTGTCCTTCTCTCTAGGATACAAAACCATCTGACCCACCAGCCCATGGGAGTAATTGATGGGCTTGTCAAATACTTTCTTTGAAAAAGAGAAGCATTTTTTTAACAAGATGCACAGTCCAGTCTAGATTTGCCAAATTTGTGTCTTGAAGCCTCTTTTTCAAGTGTGATTAACTTGAGGAATTCCATGTGGAGGTCCTGAGAGCTAAAGAGCTCTCAAGGCTCACGGTGTCATCAGGAAATTAGTAGCTCATGCTTGGATTTGGGCCCATCAGGCAGAATGCTCATGCCACTTACAGCCCATGATAGGAAATCTTCCTAAAGGAATGCAACTATCTTATGAGAGAATAATTTTGCCTTACGGACTCACATGTTGCAATCCTGGGACCTTTGAGACATCACTTCCCTATCTGTCCTGAAAACATCTGAAAGGGGCCACGAGCCGTAAGACATCCCTGCAAGGGATTGCTCATGTCACATGAAGACCATCCGCAAATACTTTAGAAGATGCAGGTACAGATGGCGATATGGGGGAAGAGGCAAGCACGGTGCTAGAGAGGGACAGAGAGGTACAAATGGAGGGGAATTTCGCAAGTCACCTCTCCCAAGATCCTTGGCAAATTGTTTCAGAGGCAACATTCTTCAACAACAGCTGATATAATCAGATGTCAGATTTGGCCAGTGAGTCATGTTCCAAGTCCATCACTTGTTTTGTAATGGCTACAGTCTTAATCAATATGCACTAACTCTGGGGAGCCACTGGTCTCATCCTTTTTGGCCTCAGCCATCAGTAGCCTGCTAAGCACTAAGGACTTTTGTAAAGGAAGATCAATGGGGAAACCTTCTCATCTTCACTAAGTTACTGTCCGATCAGGCCATTCTCCTCACAGCTTTCCAGATCACGAGTGCCTTTTGATAGACTCATTTCTGGAATGAGGAACATTAGTAGTCATCTCTTAGGAACTCTGCCCCAAGGAGAGTGTCAAATAGGGAGAAATAGTTGAAGAGAACTTTACCGCTTAGCTCTTTCCCACATGCCTTTGTGTTTTTCTTCCTCTTCAGCCAGGGCCAGGCTGCAAAAGGAAACTGCGAGGCATGCAGATGGGGATGCATGCTTGGGTTGGCTGGCATCCTAACCCTCATACTTTCTCTCACCTGTGCCATCTCTCCTCATACATTTAATGCTGTACATAAAAGAGTCCTTGGGAAGCAGACCAAATGTCCACCAATGGATGACTGGATAAACAAAATGTGGTCTAATACAATAATACCAGACACTGCTTTGAAAACAGTCCAACAGCTCCAAAAAGTTAAATATGAAATCACCATATGACCAACAATTCCTTTCCTGGATGCATATAAAATAGAACTGAAAATAGGTATTCAAGGAAGAGCTTGTATAGGAATGTTCATTCATAGCAGCATTACCCACAGTTGCCAAAAGGCAGAAGCAACTCAAAAGCCCATCGACAAATCAATGGATATACAGGCTATGGCCCACTCATACAACAGAATATCATTGAATCTTAAAAAGGAAGGGCATTCTGATGCCTGCAAGAAATAAATGATCCTTGAAGACATTTTGCTCTGTGAGGTGACCCAGTCACAAAAGAACAAATACAGTATGACACCACTTCTGTGAGGTCCCTAGAGTAATCCAATCCATAAAGACAAAATGGCAGTTGCTAGAAGTTGTGGGAGGGGGAATGAGGAATTACGTTTTAATGGGACAGAGTTCCACTTTGGGATTTCTGTGAATGGATGGTGATGCTGATTGAAGAACAATCTCGATGTACTTAATACCACCGAGTTGTTTGCTAGAATGGTCCAAATGACAAATGTTGCGTATATTGTACTACGATAAGCAATTTTATTTATGTTCATTGAATGTGAAAACAATAAGCACTTTTAAAGAAAGAATTCTACTTGGAGTGGCTTACAGGCAAAAAGGAGAGACTCAAAAATCAAATCATATTTAGGTCACCTTTTCCCCCCTCCCCCCTGCCCCCAGCTCAGCACATTTGCTTCAGCTAGGGACCACTTTTTTTTCCTGAAAGCACTTTGAGCAGGGCCCAAAAGCACTCTCGTGCTGTAGTGTAGAGGTTTAGTGCTTTAGGGGCTGGGAGAGATGGTGAGTGTTCAGCTGAGAGCTGCACAAGTGGGCTTCTTATCACAGATTAGCAATAAAAACAAGCAACAAGTCTGGTCCACAGTGAGGCTGGCATGTACCCTCTGTCTTCCTTCTCCATGTGAAGGAATACAGGCAAGAACAATAGTGGTAAACCAAAGTTGGAGCTGGAAGGGCTCTGGACACATTTAGTCCCAACTGTCTTCTAAGCACATGGCAAAGCCAAGATCATGTATGTCCATGATAGACTCAGGTTCAGAACAGTGGTTTATGCAATGGGGTTGGAGGCTTGCTTGGATACAAGGGTCTCACACTGGACACTGTGATCAGGTCATATTCTACTAGATAGAGTTAAGCTAGAAGAAAAGAGCAAATGTTGGTCCAGAAGGTACTATTTTTAGGCATGTGGAGCTGTGTTCTCTGAAACAACTCCTCACCTCCACCTAAACCAGGTAAACCTTTTTTTCTCATTAACAAAGCTCCAGGTAGATTGGTAGAGGTGAAAAAGTAGAATGAGCATCCATTTTTAAAAGGAGTAGACTGGACATAAGGAAATGGTCATCCAAGGTCACAGCTAGTAAGAGAAAGGACTCGAATATCTAAATCAAGTAATGTGGCATTAGAGATGTGCTACTGTCCTTAAGACCCAGTCATCAGAGATGACCATTTATCAGGCAAAAATCATATGTCAGGTACTGTGTGAGGAATTCCTTATTTAATGCTGATTTGTTTTCTCATTGCAGTTTTGATTGACATTTGTATTTTCCTAATGATTAGTGATGGTAATGTATAATCTGTGTTTATTGACCATATCTTTTTGTAGACATGTTTATTTACATTATTTGCCCATTAATATTTGAATCATTTATAGCTTTATTATTGACCTATAAGGGCTTCATATATATGGAATATCACTTCTCTATCAACTAATTTGCAAACATTTTCTCATTAACTGGACCCTGGGTCCAGAATATCAGAGCTGTGTGGGACCTCTTCTCTGTGATTGTGACTTGAGGACTTTCTAACTTTCTATTATACATGCTATTATTTAATTAGATATTATTCTTAGTTGACTCACTATTTTTACTTAAATTTATTCTAGAAAGTAACTTATCATTGCTTAAATAGAACAAGAGGTGCTACTTACAAGCTGAAAGTCACTTCTCAGAGGACATAAGAATATTGAAGCTAAACATACTCAGGACAATGGAAAGTTCTAGTATGGAATTATGACCTCCTCTTACTGTTTTTCTTTAGGGTGCTTCAGATGATTGTGAAGTTCAGTCCTAGCCATCCTAATACCTAACGGTAGCTTCCTGCAGCTTCCACTTGGAACAGACAATCCTCCAGTGGGATCAGCCATTCCATAGAACTTCAACTTGGAGGAATTGCTTATTGCTGTTGCTAGTGCATGGAGGGAGATCCTGGGGGCTGCAGTAGCCCATGCTTTCCCAGCAGGAGTTACTGGCACCAGGCCCTCTCTCAAGGTGAGCCCGACCCTCAGAGAACCTTCCACTCAAGGAGTCCATGCTTCTGGGTTGGCCTTAGACACTCCCCATGTGTATTCAAACCTAATTTTCTATTAAGCAAGTTCATCTTTCTTTTCTGAAATAAAAGAATATGACACTTGGGGTAAAAGATTTTGTTTTACTATTGTTCTCTGCATCTCTTGATCCCCTCTACTTTAACAGTGCTTCAAGCATCCCAGCTGCTGCGTCAGCAAGCAGGTGGAAGCAGGACATAAACTGGTGTCAAAAGCAATTGGCCCTTTAAAACATTATTAGTGAAAAGTAGCCTCTCCTTAATCTGCTGTGCAATTACGTAAGACAAAACAAAGTGAGCATCCAGAGGCAGCTAACTGCCTTCAACAAACAATCAAACCAAAGCAAACCACTCATCCGAGTCCCAAATACTAAGAACAGCAATTTCATTCTTCATACAGAGCACGAACGATCTCATTTATCTCTTGAGTTTTGGAAATCTGATCCCCTGAGACCTTAGAAATTAATTTCAATTTCAATTAAAACTCTTTCAAAGCACATGTGTTCGGTCACAGCAAAGCCCCGAACAAATTAACTTAGTCTATGTAAACTGTCAGCTGCAGCTGGGCAGTATCTACCCTGACAGAGTCCATTGTCCATAGTGCCATGTGGTAGTGAACTGACTCAAGTGTGGTGCCTCTTGCCAGGGCAACTTACTAGACTGCTATAAAAGTGGCAAGGTAGTGATAGGGTTTAATAAATGAAGCACCTATGTTGAAAATGGACTGTCAAGCAAGACCTTAAGTTGAACCACAATTTTATGTTGATGATAAATAGGAGATATCAATGGGCTGAGCTCAAAGTCTGACCTCTAGTCAATAACAAGGTTAAGTAGAAATAGATTGGAAGAATGAGCACATATCTCTCTGCCTTGTGCTGTAATGTGTTCATCACCTTTGTTACCTGTTCCTACATACCTGGAGCTATGTCTCTGGTCAGTGAGACTGGGAAGCCGGGATCCACAATTAGCCAGGTCTTTTGCCAGCCCAGATCTGCTGTGGCTTGGGTCTGCCCTTCAAGTGTGCCCAAGTATGTGTTTGTGATTTTGAAGGATATGACAGTTCTGAAAGTCCCTGCCACATATCAAGGTAAACTAAGACTGGCCCTTTGCCAAACTTGTCCCATGGATCCTCCATCCTGAGCCTTCCTAATGTCACCAAGTGACTATACATGCCAGTTAATCCTGTGGTGCTGTGTAGGGTCATTTGTACCATGCTAAATGACAACAGTAAGAGAGAAGCAGAGGAGACAGAACAGATTTTGCCCATCCCTGAAACAAGGAGAGCTTCTCAATGAATCACTCCTAGAATGGAAAGTGACAAAAAAACAAGAACCACTAGAACAAGAGCTCGGCTATTCATGAGTCTGCCTAGCTTCTGAATGTAAACCATATATGCTAAGGAGAAAGTCTAGGCATTGCTGTTAAGAGGGAAAAGCCATCATCTCAAAATGCTGCAGCCTGTTCAGGGGAAACATTTTCAATGTATTTGTAGTAGATGAAAAGTAATATTTCAATATTACTACCCTGAGGTTTGGGTTCTATCACTTGGACATAATAATTGAGCAAAACTAAATTTACATCCCAGAAAATGTGCTTTTCCCCATGGAAGCTAGGGCTAGCTGCTCTTCACAGAGAACGTGATTCCTGGCTCCATTGTATCATTAGCAAGAGATAGCTACTTCTCTACTGTGGGAAAAGAGGCCAGATATCAGGTATACCTTAGAGAGGCAGAAGCTTATACTAAGAACCTTCCTACTTGTTTCCCAGTAAGTAAACACAGCACTGAGCATCTCATTTAAATCAAATCTATCACCCTAGCTAAAAGAGCATATGAATGACAACAAGCCATTAAGAGCTTTCCTTCAAATGTGTGCAAAGTATTTAAAACCAGAAGGGATTACATTTAAACACTGTATTTTCACCTTTGGAAGCTCAGTGTGACTTTAAACGAAAAACAGTGGAGACTCATTTTGATTATCTGAAATTCCTACATATGACCCAACATCATCTGTCATTTTCTTGGTCTCTAGGCCTTTCTGTGTACTGCCCTTGGACCGAGTTCTTATCCTTTGTTTTTGCTCCTAAGCTTCCTGCTAGGCCTTGAGGGTAGGAACATTGTCATTTTTTTTCTGAACTGACAGTTCAAACTGATACTTCAGTGACCCCAGGACAGAGTGAACCTCTTATACATGAGGTAGGAAATATTTTATATAGATTAAGGTGCAGAGAGTCACTGATATGAGTTGAACTGTGTCCTGCCCTCCCTCTGCCCTCTTGCCCGCCCCAGGTAACATTTTCCCAAAAGATGATATGCTGGAATCCTAGCGCCCAGAATTTGTAGAATGTGATTGCTTGTGGGAATAGAGAATTATAGATGTAATCAAGATGAAATGAGGTTTTAATGTAGGCACTAATCTAGTAAGACTGGTGTCCTTAACAAAAGAGGATATCTGGACATAGAGTCATACACAGACAAAATATGATGTGAAGAAACATGAGAGGAGTTGGCTTTCCATCACAGCCTCAGAAGAACCAACCTTGGCTGAGCACTGGTGGCTCATGCCTGTAATCCTAGCTACTCAAGGGGCTGAGATCTGAGGATCACGGTTCAAAGCCAGCCTGGGCAGGAAAGTCTGTGAAACTCTTATCTCCAATAAAAACACCATCAGAAAACCAGCAGTGGCACTATGGCTCAAGTGGTAGAGCACTTGCCTTGAGCTGAAGAGCTCAGGGACAGTGCTCAGGCCCAGAGTTCAAGCCCCACGAACAAAAAAAAAAA